>NC_060893.1:447692-530192 GCF_014805685.1 Silurus meridionalis
ATTCAAAAAGTAACTCTGTTACTTTGTTGATTATTTACACTAAAAAGTAATGTGTTACTGTTAAAAGTAACTTTTTAGTTAATTTTTTAAAGAACCTTCTTTAATGTTCCCATTAATGCCCTTTTATGTGTTATGATCTACAAAAACAAAACTGACTTAAACACAGAGTAATTTTTAAACACTATTTTATTAAAGTCAGAGCAGCACAAACTGAATATATCACAAGCATTTCTGAAATAAATAACAAAACAAGCTGAATAATAGATTCACAATCAAACACTAAAATGGCTTCTGCTGTTGTGTTGAGCTCTTAAACATGTTCCTTTCACAGCTGAAGTATAAAAACTATCAACAATGTAGAACAGAACACCGGGTTAGCGCATAGCTTCTAGCATGGAGGTCCTGAGGAGCTTCAACAGATTGGAGTTGCTGTTTATCGCAGTAAATATGAGCTTCGAACCAGAAACACACAACTTACATTTGACTTAAAGTTTTTTTGTCTTTATACTCAACTAAAGTGAAATAATGATCATATTTCCACTTTGAGAAACTCGTCTTGCTCTCGCCTCGACTCGCCATTACTGCCGCACAGACCTGAATAAACGGAGACACGCCCACAGTGCGTCTTCTTCCTGTTTACAGAGGTTCATCCACCAATCCTACAGCGCGTCTCTGCTGTAAGCAGGTCAGACTGTAGTCTACACTTCAGCCCAAATTCATTCATTTATAAAAGTAACGGGTAACGCACCATACGGTAACGGAGTTACTTTATTTAAAACTAACGCGTTACAGTATTAGTTACTGTCAAAAGTAACGCGTTACCGCCTAACACTGTGTATAAGTGTGTGTGTGTGTGTGTGTATATAAGAATCAGTAAGTACTATACACCAGGTGTGTGTGTGTGTGTGTGTGTGTGTGTGTGTGTGGGGAAGTCAGTAAGTGGTATACAGCAGGTGTGTGTGGTGTGTGTGTGTTTCAGTATGCGGTATACAGCAGGGTGTGTGTGTGTGTGTGCGTGTGTAAGTCAGTAAGTGGTATACAGCAGGTGGTGTGTGTGTGTGTGTGTGTGTGTGTGTGTGTGTGTGTATACAGCAGGGTGGTGTGTGTGTGTGTCAGTAAGTGTATACAGCAGGTGTGTGTGTGTGTGTTGTGTGTGTGTGTAGGTGTGTGTGTGTCAGTAAGTGGTATACAGCAGGTGTGTGTGTGTGTGTAGAAGTCAGTAAGTGGTATACAGCAGTGTGTGTGTGTGTGTGTGTGTGTGTGTAAGTGGTATACAGCAGGTGGTGTGTGTGTGTGTGTGTGTGTGTGTGTGTGTAGAAGTCAGTAAGTGGTATACAGCAGGGTGGTTGGGGTGTGTGTGTGTGTGTGTGTAGTCAGTAAGTGGTAAACAGCAGGTGTGTGTGTGTAGTCAGTAAGTGGTATACAGCTGGGTGGTTGGGGTGTGTGTGTGTGTGTGTAAGTCAGTAAGTGGTATACAGCAGGGTGTTGGGTGTGTGTGTGTGTGTGTGTGTGTCAGTGTGTGTGTGTGTGTGTGTAAGTCAGTAAGTATACAGCAGGGTGGTTGGGGTGTGTGTGTGTGTGTGTGTGTGTGTGTGTGTGTGTGTAAAAGTCAGTAAGTGGTATTACAGCAGGTGTGTGTGTGTGTGTGTAGTCAGTAAGTGGTATACAGCAGGTGTGTGTGTGTATACAGCAGGTGTGTGTGTGTGTGTGTGTGTGTATGTGTGTGTGTGTGTGTGTGTGTAAGTCAGTAAGTAGTATACAGCAGGGTGGTGTGTGTGTGTGTCAGTAAGTGTATACAGCAGGTGTGTGTGTGTGTGTGTGTGTGTGTGTGTAAGTCAGTAAGTATACAGCAGGTGTGTGTGTGGTGTGTGTGTGTGTGTGTGTGTGTGTGTGTAGAAGTCAGTAAGTGGTATACAGCAGGGTGGTTGGGGTGTGTGTGTGTGTGTGTGTGTGTGTGTGTGTGTGTAGAAGTCAGTAAGTGGTATACAGCAGGGTGGTTGGGGTGTGTGTGTGTGTGTGTGTGTGTGTGTAGAGTCAGTAAGTGGTATACAGCAGGGTGGTTGGGGTGTGTGTGTGTGTGTGTGTGTGTGTGTAGAAGTCAGTAAGTGGTATACAGCAGGGTGGTTGGTGTGTGTGTGTGTGTGTGTGTGTGTGTGTGTCAGTAAGTGGTAAACAGCAGGTGTGTGTGGTGTGTGTGTGTGTGTGTGTGTAGAAGTCAGTAAGTGGTATACAGCAGGGTGGTTGGGGTGTGTGTGTGTGTGGTGTGTGTGTGTGTGTGTGTGTGTGTGTGTGTGTAGAAGTCAGTAAGTGGTATACAGCAGGGTGGTTGGGGTGTGTGTGTGTGTGTGTGTGTGTGTGTGTGTGTGTGTGTGTGTGTGTGTGTGTGTGTGTGTGTATCCAGTAGTATATGTGCAGGCCCGGAGCGGTTTGTATGTAAACACTGATCAGTTCACATCAACACCGCCATCAACAAACACCCCAGAAAACCCCCCAAACACCCTCCTGCCCCCCGCTTTCTCTCTTACATACACATACACACAAATACACACAGACACACACATAAACCTCACCTTCTCAAATCTGCCAAAACAGCCTCGCGCGCTCAGGCCGCTCCTTCCTCTTCCGCTAGCGTCCGTTGCTAATCAGGACCCCGGTGTGACGTCACAGTGTCCGCCTGATCAAAATTCCCACAGGGTCCTGTACTGCACTAACATCACAACTACACCAAATAAACAATTCTCTCTACAGTATTTTATTATTCCTTTATATCTACTGTACTGCAGTGGCGTCTGAACTACACAAAGCAGGTTATTGAGTAAAAGTAGAGACTCAGTAAAATGTGACTGCAGTAAAAATAAAAGTGTTTCTTTAAACTTTCACTTGAGTAAAAGTATAAAATCCTTCAAATGTCCTTAAATATCCAAATCACTATGATTTATTATAAATATAATGTTCCTGTTATCATTTTTATCACAAGATTCTTTACTTAATCACCTCAGTTTATGTGTAAAGACTCGACTGTGACTCTCAGCACACTGATCTATTAATAGAATATTTATGACTCAAACACTGATTTCTATTATAATTATCATGAACACAAAACCTGCTTTTCTTCTACTCTTTCTATCTAAAACCTCACAATTCAAATGAACACAAAGACTCGCATTTCTATTGTGTGAAAAAAATAAATGCTGTTAATAGTTTATCTCTTAACCTCCTTAATCCTCACATCACTAAATCACAGAATAGGATCAACAGCAAACACACAGTATGGCCAAAGTTCTGTAGACATCTGAGCATAAAATTAACATCTCATTCCGTATGTAGTCTCCATTTACTCTTATAATGACCTCCGCTGTTCTGATTAGATGTTCCAGCAGATTCTGTGGAGATTTTTGGAAATTCATTCAGCTACACAGGTGTTAGTAAAGTCAGGTACTGATGTAGGTGAGAAGGTTCCTGGGGTTCAGTCATCGTTCACAGTCATTCTAAAGGTGTGTAAAAGGGTTGGAGCTCTATAACAGGATCTTTCATTCAAACCCACAGGGAGCAGATATTCATGTCATGCTGGAACATGTTCGGTTGTCCAAGTTCAAGTGAAGGGAAAGTTTCATGCTTCGGCACCCAAAGATGTCTGATATAACTGTGTGTGACTTTGTGTAACAGTTTAGGAAAGAAGGACGTGTGTGTGGAAAAAATTAGATGTCCAAATAAATGATGTCTGTATGTATTATATGTTATTGAGCACTGTAGCAATGACCAAGTCAGAAAGTGCTTCTCTTTTTTCCAGGTTTTATTACTGAAATATTCTGATAGTAGAAACTCATGTAATCAAGTCTCAGACTGATGCAAATGCAGTTTCTACAGCTCAATGAGTCAAAGTCAGAGAATGAAGTCAAGGTCAAAAACAGGTGTAGTGCCAATAGCAGTAAAGAAAAGATGCTAACAGCTACCTAGTTTTGATGAGAGGTAAGTTAGGCCAATCACATGAGTAGCTTTAGATGACGGTTGACATTTTATTGCATTTATTTACAACAGTGCCAGTTGAATAGCACTATAAACAATATTTACAGATAATAATGTTAAAAAATAAAGAATATTAGCCCTTAATGTTCAGTTTGTCTCTTACGTGTATGTAGTATGTTGGTCCAGAGTTCCATAAACATGTGTCTTTAAGTGGGAGTTCAATTTCTTGTCTTCAAGTGCACTTGTAACTCTACTGTGTGTGAATGATGATTTATTTGACACTCTCAACAGTTCCTCTGGTGACAGATCAATGTCTGGCCACTCTGTTAAAGATCGTCTACGTCTACCAGTCCCGCTGGGCTCGGCTCAACATCTTAGTTCATCCAGACTTTCTAGTACTCAAAGAAACACTATGGCAGTGTAGCCTCAGATCTCTGCTTTCTGCTGGTTTTAGATTTCAGAAGTTTTATTTTCGCTGATATTCACAAGGAGAAGTATTGCAAATGGAATAAAATGCTGTTAACCAGAGACTCTAATCTACTCAGTCCCACAGAAGCCCCTTTGATTGGGAGTGAAACTACAGTATATGAGTAGCCCTTAATTCTCTATGGGTTACACAAGCAACGGGCAAACAATGTATTCAGAGCAAAACCGGCTACAAGAATAAAAATAGAAGCTCAATCAAAAGCAGAGAATCAAACAGAAACAGTACGGATTGTTCAGGACAGAGAGCAGAGGGAATACTTCACAAAGAGATCATGAATGAAAGTCTGTTATATAGCTGGTGTGTGTGTGTGTGTGTGTGTGTGTGTGTGTGTGTGTGTGTGTGTGTGTGTGTGTGTGTGTGAAGGTCAGGTTTATAGGCCAGGCTGGCTGTTGGGTGGCCCGACAAGAAACCTCAGTGATCCACATCCAGCTCTATATTTATTTCACAGCAGGTTTCATGCTCATGTATTCGAACATGCTGATTGTACACAATAACTCTGGTCTCACACACAGGACTAAAGACTGAAGTTGTCACCTGCAGTAAAGTTCAGACACTGGATTATGTGAGATAAAGAATTTCTGAAATATCAGAAAAATCCAAACCTCCTCCAAGGTGATCCAATTAATAACTCCGGAATCATTAATAAAACTCGCTGCTGTAGCTGACGTGAGTGTACGTTTAATGTGTTAACGTGGCGAGGTACTTACTTATGGCTGAGGCAGATTTTAAAAGAAATGAGGTAATGATCTGAAATACTTCAGAGTATAGAATTATGACTATATTTTTCATATTTAATCCAAATGTTAATAACAAATCAAAAGTGTGTCACCACTATGAGTGGGTCCTATAACATTCTGATTAATTCCTACTGAATCTAGAATGGACACAACTGCTGCTCTTCCTGATTATCAAAATGAATATTAAAGTCACCAACAGATGTAAAAAAAAAAAAAAAAAAAAAGCTACATTTGTGATGAAATCTGCAAATTCTATAAGAAAATCAGAGTCGGGCCCCTGGGGGTCTATAAATAATAATTAATGGAATTGACTGACTGGACCTGCTTTTGGACACTGAATATTTTATGTTGGTGTAAAGAACTTTGAATGTGTTACATTTGTGTTTAGTCTTTTGTGTGATGCTTAGATTATTATTATAAATAGCTGTGACTCCACCTCCTCTGCCATTTAGACGGGGTTGGTGTATGTAACTATACCCAGGAGGACTCGCTTCATTTAATGCTACATATTCATTCAGTTTAATCCACGTTTCTGTCAAACACATTATATTAAACTCCTGGTTGGTAATAATTTCGTTTATAGTCAGTGCTTTTGACGTGAGAGATCTAATATTCAACAATCCTATCTTTAGATCAAAGGTGCTGCTGTACATTCAGTCATATCTATTTTAATGTAATCAAGTTACTTTTTGGGAATTTCTACATTTCTACAGACACAGTCTCAATATAATGGATCCTGAGTGACGACTCAGTGCAGCTAGCAGACCGTCGGTTTAGCCTGTCTGTCTGCTCCCTGGCCTTGGCTCTGGACAGTCACTGGTTTAGCTGGTCTGAGACTATGACCAATACTACAAGAAATAAGAGCAGCAGCTTCCCGAGTGGGATGGATACTGTTGCTTTGCCCTCAAAATGTCTCCAATTATCTATGAAATCCACATTGTTTTTGGAGCACCATTCGGACATCAAGCAGTTCAGCGACCATAAGCTGCTGTAATACTGGTCCTCCAGGAAGAAACTACAATATTTAATTCTGTGCATGTGTAAAGTTTTTTCCATTCTGAGGTACAGTGACTTCTGAAGGTTGATGACAGAAACTGTTTTGCTGCTGATACATTGTGTTCATGATCTGATGATTGGATTATTGGAGGAATACATTGGCATTTCTATTATGTCCTGTTAGTGTCGGTCAAGCATCTTATCTTGGACATCTACCTGTAGAGAGAAGCATTTCACCAGGGAGACATTAAGAATATAAATGTTTTTATTTTTTTTACATGTTTGGAAATGTGTACAAAAAGAAGGAAAAGATGATTATTTTCATTAAGATTTGTTGGAAAAAAAAATAGAAAGTACAAAAGAAAACCACCATCAGTGAATAGTTGGTGATGGTGATGGATGGAGAAGATGAGGTGTGTGGAGAAGGTGAAGGTGTGTGGAGAAGGTGTTGTGGAGAAGATGAGAGTGTGGAGAAGGTGAGGTGTGTGAAGAAGGTGAGGTGTGTGATGAAGGTTAAGGTGTGTGGAGAAGGTGAGGTGTGTGGAGAAGGTGAAGTTGTGTGGAGAAGGTAAAGGTGTGTGGAGAAGGTGAGGTGTGTGGAGAAGGTGAGGTGTGTGGAGAAGATGAGAGTGTGGAGAAGGTGAGGTGTGTGGAGAAGGTGAAGGTGTGTAGAGAAGGTAAGGGTGTGTGGAGAAGGTGTGTAGAGAAGGTAAGGGTGTGTGGAGAAGGAGAAGGTGTGTAGAGAAGGTGAGGTTGTGTGGGGAAGGTCATCATTCTGCTCCCAAATCTTTTTTGATGCTTTTATAGAGCTGAAGCAGTGCGTCAGCCCACAGCTCCCTCTGATGGCCTTCAGTGCTTTGTGTTATCCGCTGAGCCGTGTATACCATTGTAAGCACAGTCCGCTCAAAGTCCTCCTTGCTCAGCCGAGCTCGGTGCTGCTCCAGCTGGTGGCAGAGACGCCGGATATCCGACAGCGTCCTCGGGAGAACGTCCTCACACACGACCTCGAGAGGCTGCAGACTTCGGAGAGAAGCGAGTTCCTCATCAGCCACGCGGAGCACACTCTTCTCTGGTTCCACATACAACCCTGACCATACCACCTGCGACACACACACACACACACACACACACACACACACACACACACACACACACACACACACAGACACACAATAAGACATTAGTTACGAGGTGGTATCAAAAGGTTTCGAGACTAGTTTTGTAACACACCAACAGATGGCAGCACGCACAGTCACAGGGGGAATCCAATAATGAAATTTTTTTTTTGTATGTTTGATGTTGGAGCCACAGTGAATCTGTCTGGTTTCCTCTCAAAATCATCAGAAACTTTGGCCAAAGCAAAGAAGAACGCTCCCAGCATAAAAGTTTGCGGCTAATCCTGAAAGTGCTAGCATAACCGCTGTCCTAAAAGCAATACAAAAGCTGACAAACATCAGTTATAACATGATTTAATCAGCAAATCAGATGCTCACAAATGTTTTCCTCCATCTGAAGGAGAAGCCTCGGGTGTGCTGTACAGGAGCACATGAGGAATGTGAATGGTTGCTATGATACGGGTCTGGTGTGAATTATAGATAGTGGTTTGGGAGAAGCTCACGAAGGTCTAATGAAACGTTGTGTAGCATAAAGCTATAATTGGGTTTTACTTCTTTGGCTGAGGTTTTATCTGTTTAATCATTTTTATTTTTAACCTGAAAACAATGTGAACATTATGACCAGATGTTTGTGGACACCTGATCAACACAACTCCCTGTGCTTGTTGAACATGTTCCATACATCCTTTACTTTTCAACTTGACTCTTCTGAGAAGGTTTTGGAAGGATTAGTGATCCATCAGCTCCAAGAGCGTTAGTGAGATCAGGCGCTGATGTTGGTGAGGAGGTCTGGGGTTCAGTCAGTGATCCAGTTCAGCCTGAAGGTGTTTAGAGTGGTTAAGAAGGTCAAAAAGTGTTCCTCCACACCAACCTCAACCCATCATATCATCATGGAGCTGGCTTTGTTTAGAAGAGCATCATACTGCTGAAACATGAAACATGTTTATGTCTCTAAGTTTCAGGTTGGAGAAAAAACCCTTATAGATGTGATGGTCAGAGTTTGTCATTCTTTTGGCTGTCTAGAACACTATTTTTTTATTATGGAAAAAAAGGTTGCAGTTACACCATACATGTCAGAATCAGACTATAAAATCAAGGTCAGATCAAGGTCAGAACAGCCTGTAGATCAGGGGTGTCAAATCTGCGGTGTAATTATATTTGACCTGCGAGATCATATCAAGTGTGTATTACAGCTGCCCGCCAGTGTATAGCGCATACACCGCTAATACTACATATCCCAGAATGCTTTGTTAGTGCGCGGGCGCGTCAGTCGAGACCAGAGGTGGCAAAAGTACACACTTATCCTTTACTTAAGTAGAAGTACAGATGCTCATGTATTAAAATACTCGGGTAAAAGTTGAAGTACTGATTACACTTTTTTACTCAAGTGAAAGTGAAGAAGTCTTGGCTCTGACATGTACTTAAGTAAAAAGTAGTTTGTGTCGCCATTATGAGGGAAAAACCCACAAAACGCCCCCTAGAGGGTAAATTGTGTAAAACATGGCGGATTTGATGTTTGATTTGAGACTTGGCGCAGAAATAAAACAAAAGTTTACTGATTAAAAATATTTTTATCTGGAGTTTATTTATTTATTTTATATCTTAGTAAAGAAAGGACGTCGTGGATAAATGTATTTTTTCCCTAAGTTTTAATTTCGCCTCTTTTATATTTAGTTATTTATTTATGTATTTACATTTTTTATAAAAATGGTAAAAACAGAAATGCGCTGAATTGATAGCGTGTTAATAAAACTTAGTGCCGTTTACAATCATTTTCATTTTGACAGACAAATATATATATATATATATATATATATATATATATATATATATATATATATATATATATTAATACAAAACTAATTAAAATGTTGTTACCTAATGAATGTATCCAGGCTGAAGATCCACATATAGAACACAAGCAGAGAAAAGATGATGATGATCAGGAATGTGTCTGTTCTCAGTCATGTTCTCATCACTGACTCTCTGTCTCATCCACATTAACCCCATACTTCTTACTGCTTCTGCCTGCTGATTCTTATCTCCATAAACTAGTCTACATCTGTGGTGAGTGAGGGTCAGGACTTTATACACCAGCAGATTGAAAAAGACGCGCAGTAACAGGAAATCAGTTGTTCAGCTGAAATCAGCGCGCAGTGAAAATAAAAAAAATATTTCACCAAATCAGTGGATTAAAACTAAAGTAACGAGCCGGGTTTGAAAATGTAAGAAGTAAAAAGTACAGATATTTGTGTAAAAATGTAATTAGTAAAAGTAAAACGTTTTCTGAAAAATAAATAGTGGAGTAAAAAACTGATAGCAGAAAAATCTACTTAAGTACAGTAAAGAAGTATTTGTACTCCGTTACTTCCCTCCTCTGGTCGAGACTGCTGAAAAACTCAGCGCTGAATTTACCCTGAGATTCACCGACTTTTAAGCCCAGAAATGCAGATTTGATCTGCTCAGTAATCCGTTTGTGGTTGAAGTGGAAAGCGCATCAACCAACCTCCAAATGGAGCTGATTAAACTCCAGTGTAGAGACACGATCAAGTCAAAGTAGGACTCTGTGTGTGCTGCACAGTTTCCATGTTTCCTCCCCGAAAGGGCTCTAATCCTCTCTGTGTTCACCAGCACATATCTGTGTGTGTAACTGTTCTCTTTAATGAAGATGAACAAAACACCACTCAGGAGTCTCACTGATGAACATCTTCACTCAATCCTGAGGATTTCCTCAGCTCAGAGCCTAAACCCAGACATGATGCTCAGCTCAGAGCCTAAACCCAGACATGATGCTCAGCTCAGAGCCAAAACCCAGACATGATGCTCAGCTCAGAGCCTAAACCCAGACATGATACTCAGCTCAGAGACTAAACCCAGACATGATGCTCAGCTCAGAGCCTAAACCCAGACATGAAGCTCAGCTTAGAGCTTAAACCCAGACATGATACTCAGCTCAGAGCCAAAACCCAGACATGATGCTCAGCTCAGAGACTAAACCCAGACATGATGCTCAGCTAAGAGCCTAAACCCAGACATGATGCTCAGCTCAGAGCCAAAACCCAGACATGATGCTCAGCTCAGAGACTAAACCCAGACATGATGCTCAGCTCAGAGACTAAACCCAGACATGAAGCTCAGCTCAGAGCCTAAACCCAGACATGATGCTCAGCTCAGAGCCTAAACCCAGACATGATGCTCAGCTCAGAGTCTAACCCAGACATGATGCTCAGCTCAGAGCCAAAACCCAGACATGATGCTCAGCTCAGAGCCTAAACCCAGACATGAAGCTCAGCTCAGAGCCTAAACCCAGACATGATGCTCAGCTCAGAGCCAAAACCCAGACATGATGCTCAGCTCAGAGCCTAAACCCAGACATGATGCTCAGCTCAGAGACTAAACCCAGACATGATGCTCAGCTCAGAGACTAAACCAGACATGATGCTCAGCTCAGAGACTAAACCCAGACATGATGCTCAGCTCAGAGCCTAAACCCAGACATGATGCTCAGCTCAGAGACTAAACCCAGACATGATGCTCAGCTCAGAGCCTAAACCCAGACATGATACTCAGCTCAGAGACTTAACCCAAACATGAAGCTCAGCTCAGAGCTTAAACCCAGACATGATACTCAGCTCAGAGCCAAAACCCAGACATGATGCTCAGCTCAGAGCCTAAACCCAGACATGATACTCAGCTCAGAGACTTAACCCAGACATAAGCTCAGCTCAGAGCCTAAACCCAGACATGATACTCAGCTCAGAGCCTAAACCCAGACATGATGCTCAGCTCAGAGCCTAAACCCAGACATGATGCTCAGCTCAGAGACTAACCCAGACATGATACTCAGCTCAGAGCTAAACCCAGACATGAAGCTCAGCTCAGAGCCAAAACCCAGACATGATGCTCAGCTCAGAGCCTAAACCCAGACATGATGCTCAGCTCAGAGCTAAACCCAGACATGATGCTCAGCTCAGACTAAACCCAGACATGATGCTCAGCTCAGAGTCTAACCCAGACATGATGCTCAGCTCAGAGCCAAAACCCAGACATGATGCTCAGCTCAGAGCCTAAACCCAGACATGAAGCTCAGCTCAGAGCCTAAACCCAGACATGATGCTCAGCTCAGAGCCAAAACCCAGACATGATGCTCAGCTCAGAGCCTAAACCCAGACATGAAGCTCAGCTCAGAGCCTAAACCCAGACATGATGCTCAGCTCAGAGCCTAAACCCAGACATGATGCTAAACACAAATGTAAAACATTTGAAGTTCTCTACACCAACATAAAATATTCAGTGTCCGAAAGCAGGTCAAGTCAGTTAATTCCACTAATTATTATTTATAGACCCCCAGGGCCCTACTCTGATTTTCTGATAGAATTTGCAGATTTCATTACAAATCTAGCTACTTCTTTAGACAAAGCATTAATTGTTGGAGACTTTAATATTAATTTTGATAATCAGGAAGACTCCTTAAGAGCAGCAGTTGTGTCCATTCTAGATTCAGTCGGAATTAATCAGAATGTTATAGGACCCACTCATAGTGGTGGACACACTCTCGACTTGTTGTTAACATTTGGATTAAAAATAAAAAACTTAGTCATAATTCCACAGTCTGAAGCTATTTCAGACCATTATCTAATCTCGTTTAAAATTTGCCTTAGTCATTGCATTTCTACCTCACCACGTTACCGTGTTAGCGTACTTTCACGTCAGCTACAGCAGCGCGTTTATTAATAATCTTCCCAAAATTACGATATTAGATAGATCTCCGTCAGACCCAGAGCTCGACTGGGCCACTGAACATCTAGAAACAACGTTACGTTACACTCTAGATGATGTAGCTCCCTTAAGACCAAAATGATCAGGGAGAAAAAATTAGCACAGTGGTATAATGATCATACACACACCTTAAAACAGAACACTCGAAAACTAGAGCGTAAATGGCGTCAAACAAAATTAACAGTATTTCAAATAGCATGGAAGGAGAGCCTCCTAAATTATAGAAAATCTCTTAGTGCTGCCAGATCAGCATATTTCTCCACCCTCATAGAAAATAACAAGCATAATCCTAGATTTTTATTCAGCACGGTAGCAAAATTAACAGGGAATAAAAGCACTGCGCTAACATGCACACCATCAATAGGTAGTAATGATTTCATGAACTTTTTTAATAATAAAATTGAAAACATCAGGCAAGAAATCCAGGCGGTTAATATAAATCCAAATTATTTTACAAGTAACCCTGTAGACAGCAGTGTCATTATAGCAGACAATCAATTACAAAGCTTCACTACTATTCATGAGAGTGACTTAATTTCATTAATCTCCTCATCAAAATCATCAACCTGTATTCTCGATCCCTTGCCTACTAGTTTCTTTAAACAGATAGCTCCAGAGGTAATCAAACCTGTTTTAAAAATAATTAACTCTTCCATTAGCACTGGTTATGTACCGAAATCCTTCAAACTGGCAGTTATCCACCCCCTTATTAAGAAACCTGACCTTGACCCATGTCAGTTGTCCAACTACAGACCGATATCAAATCTCCCCTTTATATCCAAAATTTTAGAAAAGGTTGTAGCACAGCAGTTATGCTCACATCTGCTTATGAATAACATTTTGAAATGTATCAGTCAGGATTTCGGCCTCATCATAGCACAGAGACGGCGCTAGTTAAGGTGGTAAATGACCTGTTATTGGCCTCTGATCAGGGTTTTGTCTCCTTACTTGTTTTGCTCGACCTTAGTGCAGCTTTCATTACAAATCTAGCTACTTCTTTAGACAAAGCATTAATTGTTGGAGACTTTAATATTCATTTTGATAATCAGGAAGACTCCTTAAGAGCAGCAGTTGTGTCCATTCTAGATTCAGTCGGAATTAATCAGAATGTTATAGGACCCACTCATAGTGGTGGACACACTCTCGACTTGTTGTTAACATTTGGATTAAAAATAAAAAACTTAGTCATAATTCCACAGTCTGAAGCTATTTCAGACCATTATCTAATCTCGTTTAAAATTTGCCTTAGTCATTGCATTTCTACCTCACCACGTTACCGTGTTAAGCGTACTTTCACGTCAGCTACAGCAGCGCGTTTTATTAATAATCTTCCCAAAATTACGATATTAGATAGATCTCCGTCAGACCCCGCAGAGCTCGACTGGGCCACTGAACATCTAGAAACAACGTTACGTTACACTCTAGATGATGTAGCTCCCTTAAGACCAAAATGATCAGGGAGAAAAAATTAGCACAGTGGTATAATGATCATACGCGCACCTTAAAACAGAACACTCGAAAACTAGAGCGTAAATGGCGTCAAACAAAATTAACAGTATTTCAAATAGCATGGAAGGAGAGCCTCTAAATTATAGAAAATCTCTTAGTGCTGCCAGATCAGCATATTTCTCCACCCTCATAGAAAATAACAAGCATAATCCTAGATTTTTATTCAGCACGGTAGCAAAATTAACAGGAATAAAAGCACTGCGCTAACATGCACACCATCAATAGGTAGTAATGATTTCATGAACTTTTTTAATAATAAAATTGAAAACATCAGGCAAGAAATCCAGGCGGTTAATATAAATCCAAATTATTTTACAAGTAACCCTGTAGACAGCAGTGTCATTATAGCAGACAATCAATTACAAAGCTTCACTCCTATTCATGAGAGTGACTTAATTTCATTAATCTCCTCATCAAAATCATCAACCTGTATTCTCGATCCCTTGCCTACTAGTTTCTTTAAACAGATAGCTCCAGAGGTAATCAAACCTGTTTTAAAAATAATTAACTCTTCCATTAGCACTGGTTATGTACCTAAATCCTTCAAACTGGCAGTTATCCACCCCCTTATTAAGAAACCTGACCTTGACCCATGTCAGTTGTCCAACTACAGACCGATATCAAATCTCCCCTTTATATCCAAAATTTTAGAAAAGGTTGTAGCACAGCAGTTATGCTCACATCTGCTTATGAATAACATTTTGAAATGTATCAGTCAGGATTTCGCCTCATCATAGCACAGAGACGGCGCTAGTTAAGGTGGTAAATGACCTGTTATTGGCCTCTGATCAGGGTTTTGTCTCCTTACTTGTTTTGCTCGACCTTAGTGCAGCTTTTGACACCATTGATCACACTATACTGCTTGCTAGACTTGAGAATGTTGTAGGAATAAAGGAACAGCTCTCTCTTGGCTCAGGTCTTATTTGACTGATCGCTATCAGTTTGTGGATGTAAATGGTGAGTTCTCCACACTCTATGAGGTAAAGTTTGGTGTTCCTCAAGGATCTGTCTTAGGCCCACTGCTTTTCTCTTTATATATGCTGCCTCTTGGTGAAATTATTCATAAACATGGGATTCGCTTCCATTGCTATGCTGATGACACACAGCTGTATATTTCAGCAAAGCCAGATGAGAGATCAGCTTAACAATGTTGAGAAGTGTGTAAAGGACATTAGACAGTGGATGCTTAATAACTTTCTTCTGCTCAACTCAGATAAGACGGAAGTACTTTTACTAGGACCACATGCAGCTAGAAGTAAACTTTCCGATTACGTAGCATCTCTGGATGGTGTTTCTGTTTCAGCATGTACGGCTGTCAAAGACCTTGGTGTGATTATTGACCCGAGTCTTTCCTTTGAGTCTCACGTGAATAATATCACCAGAATCGCCTTCTTTCACCTTAGAAATATTGCTAAGATTAGAAATATGATGTCGTTACAGGATGCAGAAAAACTGGTTCATGCTTTTGTTACTTCTAGATTAGACTACTGTAACGCTTTACTGTCTGGGTGTGCGAGTAAGTGCATAAATAAGCTTCAGTTAGTCCAGAATGCAGCAGCAAGAGTCCTCACTAGATCTAGGAAATATGACCACATCACCCCTGTTTTAATCAGTCTACACTGGCTCCCAATCAAATCTCGCATTGATTATAAAATATTACTACTGACGTATAAAGCACTTAACGGTCTCGCACCGCAGTATCTGAGTGAACTTCTGTACCAGTATGATCCTCCACGCCTACTTAGATCAAAAGGTGCTGGCTATCTGTTGGTTCCTCAAATAATGAAGACTACAGCAGGGGGCAGATCTTTCTCTTATAAAGCCCCACAGTTATGGAACAGCCTTCCAATCAGTGTTCGGGACTCAGACACAGTCTCAGTGTTCAAGTCGAGGTTGAAAACGTATTTATTTAGTCAAGCCTTTTATCAGTAGATTTCTCTTAGGTAAAGGCACAGATCTGGAGGGAACATGGATATAGAGTGTTTGGTGAACTGGTATATTTGTATGCTGTCGTCCCCTCACATTCACACGTTCACTCAGGTTTGTTGACGGTGGTGTGGTGGGTCGTCTCTTATCCCAGAGATCCCTCATGTCTGTGTTACCTTCTGGTTCTCCCTTTTAGTTATGCTGCCATAGCGAGTCTTGCGAGTCCAAACTGCACAGTGACATTAACTTTCATACACCAATAGTTACACTTAATAATCCATATCCTTCTCTTCCGTCACCCTCTCTCTCTCTCTCTCTCTCTCTCTCTCTCTCTCTCTCTTTCGGTCGAGTTAAACATGCTCCTGAGGCTCCAGTGACCAGTGTTCCTGCCCTCTCCCTCCTTGGATCTTCACACTTCTGTGCAGCTCGGGACGGTCTCTTAATTCGGAGTAGAACGGGTGCTTTGAGGACGGATTGGACTGTAGTTGGTGTCGGCGGTCTGCTGCACTGACTCGGGAGTGCAGTTTGCTTCTGATCATCATCACTGTACCCCACAACATTGTATATCTGCTTCAAATGGACATTTGGTGCAACCCAGATGAGGATGGGTTCCCTCTTGAGTCTGGTTCCTCTCAAGGTTTCTTCCTTATGCCATCTCGGGGAGTTTTTCCTTGCCACAGTTGCTCATCAGGGAAAAACATACTTACAAAGAACATATTTATGTTTAATCACCACATTATCTGTGTAAAGCTGCTTTGAGACAATGTTCATTGTTAAAAGCGCTATACAAATAAAATGAATTGAATTGAATTAACCCAGACATGATGCTCAGCTCAGAGACTTAACCCAGACATGATGCTCAGCTCAGAGTCTAAACCCAGACATGATGCTCAGCTCAGACTAAACCCAGACATGATGCTCAGCTAAGAGCCTAAACCCAGACATGATGCTCAGCTCAGACTAAACCCAGACATGAAGCTCAGCTCAGAGCTAAACCCAGACATGATGCTCAGCTCAGAGACTAAACC
Source organism: Silurus meridionalis (assembly GCF_014805685.1). Taxonomy (NCBI): domain Eukaryota; kingdom Metazoa; phylum Chordata; class Actinopteri; order Siluriformes; family Siluridae; genus Silurus; species Silurus meridionalis. The sequence goes on from NC_060893.1 coordinate 464,236, forward strand.
CAGACATGATGCTCAGCTCAGAGCCAAAACTCAGACATGATGCTCAGCTCAGAGTCTAAACCCAGACATGAAGCTCAGCTCAGAGTCTAAACCCAGACATGATGCTCAGCTCAGAGTCTAAACCCAGACATGATGCTCAGCTCAGAGTCTAAACCCAGACATGAAGCTCAGCTCAGAGCCAAAATCCAGACATGATGCTCAGCTCAGAGCCAAAATCCAGACATGATGCTCAGCTCAGAGCCAAAATCCAGACATGATGCTCAGCTCAGAGTCTAAACCCAGACATGATGCTCAGCTCAGAGCCAAAACTCAGACATGATGCTCAGCTCAGAGACTAACCCAGACATGATGCTCAGCTCAGACTAAACCCAGACATGAAGCTCAGCTCAGAGTCTAAACCCAGACATGATGCTCAGCTAAGAGCCTAAACCCAGACATGAAGCTCAGCTCAGAGTCTAAACCCAGACATGAAGCTCAGCTCAGAGTCTAAACCCAGACATGATGCTCAGCTCAGAGTCTAAACCCAGACATGATGCTCAGCTCAGAGTCTAAACCCAGACATGATGCTCAGCTCAGAGTCTAAACCCAGACATGAAGCTCAGCTCAGAGCCAAAACTCAGACATGATGCTCAGCTAAGAGCCTAAACCCAGACATGATGCTCAGCTCAGACTAAACCCAGACATGAAGCTCAGCTCAGAGACTTAACCCAGACATGATGCTCAGCTCAGAGCCTAACCCAGACATGAAGCTCAGCTCAGAGCCTAACCCAGACATGATGCTCAGCTCAGAGCCTAACCCAGACATGAAGCTCAGCTCAGAGCCTAACCCAGACATGATGCTCAGTTCAGAGCCTAAACCCAGACATGAAGCTCAGCTCAGAGCCAAAACTCAGACATGATGCTCAGCTAAGAGCCTAAACCCAGACATGATGCTCAGCTAAGAGCCTAAACCCAGACATGATGCTCAGCTCAGACTAAACCCAGACATGATGCTCAGCTCAGAGTCTAAACCCAGACATGATGCTCAGTTCAGAGCCTAAACCCAGACATGATGCTCAGCTCAGAGTCTAAACCCAGACATGATGCTCAGCTCAGAGCTAAACCCAGACATGATGCTCAGCTCAGAGCTAAACCCAGACATGATGCTCAGCTCAGAGTCTAAACCCAGACATGATGCTCAGCTCAGAGTCTAAACCCAGACATGATGCTCAGCTCAGAGCCAAACCCAGACATGAAGCTCAGCTCAGAGCCAAAACTCAGACATGATGCTCAGGTTTGTTGACGGTGGTGTGGTGGGTCGTCTCTTATCCCAGAGATCCCTCATGTCTGTGTTACCTTCTGGTTCTCCCTTTTAGTTATGCTGCCATAGCGAGTCTTGCCGGAGTCCAAACTGCACAGTGACATTAACTTTCATACACCAATAGTTACACTTAATAATCCATATCCTTCTTCTCTCTCTCTCTCTCTCTCTCTCTCTCTCTCTCTCTCTCTCTCTCAGAGCCTAAACCCAGACATGATGCTCAGCTCAGAGCCTAACCCAGACATGAGCTCAGCTCAGAGTCTAAACCCAGACATGATGCTCTGCTCAGAGACTAACCCCAGACATGATGCTCAGCTCAGAGACTTAACCCAGACATGATGCTCAGCTCAGAGAAACCCAGACATGATGCTCAGTTCAGAGCCTAAACCCAGACATGATGCTCTGCTCAGAGACTAACCCCAGACATGATGCTCTGCTCAGAGACTAACCCCAGACATGATGCTCAGCTCAGAGTCTAAACCCAGACATGATGCTCTGCTCAGAGACTAACCCCAGACATGATGCTCTGCTCAGAGACTAACCCCAGACATGATGCTCTGCTCAGAGACTAACCCCAGACATGATGCTCAGCTCAGAGAAACCCAGACATGAAGCTCAGCTCAGCTCAGAGTCTAAACCCAGACATGATGCTCAGCTCAGAGACTTAACCCAGACATGATGCTCAGCTCAGAGTCTAAACCCAGACATGATGCTCAGCTCAGAGACTAACCCCAGACATGAGCTCAGCTCAGAGAAACCCAGACATGATGCTCAGTTCAGAGCCTAAACCCAGACATGATGCTCAGCTCAGAGTCTAAACCCAGACATGATGCTCTGCTCAGAGACTAACCCCAGACATGATGCTCAGAGAGAGAGAGATAAAGAGAGATAGAGAGATAAAGAGAGATAGAGATAGAGAGAGAGAGACATGATGCTCAGCTCAGAGCCTAAACCCAGACATGATGCTCAGCTCAGAGCCTAAACCCAGACATGATGCTCAGCTCAGAGACTAAACCCAGACATGATGCTCAGCTCAGAGACTAAACCCAGACATGATGCTCAGCTCAGAGACTAAACCCAGACATGAAGCTCAGCTCAGAGCCTAAACCCAGACATGATGCTCAGCTCAGAGCCAAAATCCAGACATGATGCTCAGCTCAGAGCCTAAACCCAGACATGATGCTCAGTTCAGAGCCTAAACCCAGACATGATGCTCAGCTCAGAGCCTAAACCCAGACATGATGCTCAGCTCAGAGACTAAACCCAGACATGATGCTCAGCTCAGAGACTAAACCCAGACATGATGCGCAGCTCAGAGACTAACCCCAGACATGAAGCTCAGCTCAGAGCCTAAACCCCAGACATGATGCTCAGCTCAGAGACTAAACCCAGACATGATGCTCAGCTCAGAGCCTAAACCCAGACATGATGCTCAGCTCAGAGCCAAAACCCAGACATGATGCTCAGCTCAGAGCCTAAACCCAGACATGATGCTCAGCTCAGAGACTAAACCCAGACATGATGCTCAGCTCAGAGCCTAAACCCAGACATGAAGCTCAGCTCAGAACCTAAACCCAGACATGATGCTCAGCTCAGAGCCTAAACCCAGACATGATGCTCAGCTCAGAGACTAAACCCAGACATGAAGCTCAGCTCAGCTCAGAACCTAAACCCAGACATGATGCTCAGCTCAGAGCCTAAACCCAGACATGATGCTCAGCTCAGAGACTAAACCCAGACATGAAGCTCAGCTCAGAGACTAAACCCAGACATGATGCTCAGCTCAGAGACTAAACCCAGACATGAAGCTCAGCTAAGAGCCTAAACCCAGACATGATGCTCAGCTCAGAGCCAAAATCCAGACATGATGCTCAGCTCAGAGCCTAAACCCAGACATGATGCTCAGTTCAGAGCCTAAACCCAGACATGATGCTCAGCTCAGAGCCTAAATCCAGACATGATGCTCAGCTCAGAGCCTAAACCCAGACATGATGCTCAGCTCAGAGACTAAACCCAAACATGATGCTCAGCTCAGAGACTAAACCCAGACATGATGCTCAGCTCAGAGCCAAAACCCAGACATGATGCTCTGCTCAGAGACTAAACCCAGACATGAAGCTCAGCTCAGAGCCTAAACCCAGACATGAAGCTCAGCTCAGAGCCAAAATCCAGACATGATGCTCAGCTCAGAGCCAAAACCCAGACATGATGCTCAGCTCAGAGCCTAAACCCAGACATGAAGCTCAGCTCAGAGCCAAAACCCAGACATGATGCTCAGCTCAGAGCCTAAACCCAGACATGATGCTCAGCTAAGAGCCTAAACCTAGACATGATGCTCAGCTCAGAGCCAAAACTCAGACATGATGCTCAGCTCAGAGCCAAAACCCAGACATGAAGCTCAGCTCAGAGCCAAAACCCAGACATGAAGCTCAGCTCAGAGCCTAAACCCCAGACATGATGCTCAGCTCAGAGACTAAACCCAGACATGATGCTCAGCTCAGAGCCTAAACCCAGACATGATGCTCAGCTCAGAGCCTAAACCCAGACATGATGCTCAGCTCAGAGCCTAAACCCAGACATGATGCTCAGCTCAGAGCCTAAACCCAGACATGATGCTCAGCTAAGAGCCTAAACCTAGACATGATGCTCAGCTCAGAGCCAAAACTCAGACATGATGCTCAGCTCAGAGCCAAAACCCAGACATGATGCTCAGCTCAGAGCCAAAACCCAGACATGATGCTCAGCTCAGAGCCTAAACCCAGACATGATGCTCAGCTCAGAGACTAAACCCAGACATGATGCTCAGCTCAGAGCTAAACCCAGACATGATGCTCAGCTCAGAGCCTAAACCCAGACATGATGCTCAGCTCAGAGTCTAAACCCAGACATGATGCTCAGCTCAGAGCCTAAACCCAGACATGATGCTCAGCTAAGAGCCTAAACCTAGACATGATGCTCAGCTCAGAGCCAAAACTCAGACATGATGCTCAGCTCAGAGACTAAACCCAGACATGATGCTCAGCTCAGAGCCAAAATCCAGACATGATGCTCAGCTCAGAGCCTAAACCCAGACATGATGCTCAGCTCAGAGACTAAACCCAGACATGATGCTCAGCTCAGAGCCTAAACCCAGACATGATGCTCAGCTCAGAGACTAAACCCAGACATGATGCTCAGCTCAGAGACTAAACCCAGACATGATGCTCAGCTCAGAGACTAAACCCAGACATGATGCTCAACTCAGAGCCTAAACCCAGACATGATGCTCAGCTCAGAGACTAAACCCAGACATGATGCTCAGCTCAGAGACTAAACCCAGACATGATGCTCAGCTCAGAGCCTAAACCCAGACATGATGCTCAGCTCAGAGCTAAACCCAGACATGATGCTCAACTCAGAGCCTAAACCCAGACATGATGCTCAGCTCAGAGCTAAACCCAGACATGATGCTCAGCTCAGAGACTAAACCCAGACATGATGCTCAGCTCAGAGCCTAAACCCAGACATGATGCTCAGCTCAGAGACTAAACCCAGACATGAAGCTCAGCTCAATACCTAAACCCCAGACATGATGCTCAGCTCAGAGACTAAACCCAGACATGATGCTCAGCTCAGAGCCTAAACCCAGACATGATGCTCAGCTCAGAGCCTAAACCCAGACATGATGCTCAGCTCAGAGCCTAAACCCAGACATGATGCTCAGCTCAGAGACTTAACCCAGACATGATGCTCAGCTCAGAGCCTAAACCCAGACATGAAGCTCAGCTCAGAGCCTAAACCCAGACATGATGCTCAGCTCAGAGACTAAACCCAGACATGATGCTCAGCTCAGAGACTAAACCCAGACATGATGCTCAGCTCAGAGCCAAAACCCAGACATGAAGCTCAGCTCAGAGCCAAAACCCAGACATGATGCTCAGCTCAGAGCCTAAACCCAGACATGATGCTCAGCTCAGAGCCAAAACCCAGACATGATGCTCAGCTCAGAGCCTAAACCCAGACATGATGCTCAGCTCAGAGACTAAACCCAGACATGATGCTCAGCTCAGAGCCTAAACCCAGACATGATGCTCAGCTCAGAGCCTAAACCCAGACATGATGCTCAGCTCAGAGCCTAAACCCAGACATGATGCTCAGCTCAGAGCCTAAACCCAGACATGATGCTCAGCTCAGAGACTAAACCCAGACATGATGCTCAGCTCAGAGCCTAAACCCAGACATGATGCTCAGCTCAGAGACTAAACCCAGACATGATGCACTTGCATCTGAAAAGAGATTCAGGAATCTGTCTTCAACCAATCAGAATAAATCAGAGTGTAGAAACTGAGCTTTAATGAATGTTGTCTTTATGCACTTTTTCTACTCTAAGGCATGAACTGTTAATAGTTAAAAGACTGCTTTTTTTATTGAAGGAAATTATTAATATTTTTGGTTGCTTCGTTGTTGGACTGTGGAAAAAAGGTTTACATTAAAAAGGAATTTGAAAGGCTACAGATAGAGAGAGAGAGAAAGAGAGAGAGAGAGAAGAGAGAGAGAGAGAGAGAGAGAGAGATAGAGATAGAGAGAGAGAGAGAGAGAGAGAGAGAGATAGAGAGAGAGAGAGAGAGAGAGAGAGATAGAGAGAGAGAGAGAGATAGAGATAGAGAGAGAGAGAGAGAGAGAGAGAGAGAGAGAGAGAATAAGAAACGAATACCACTGATGTGTGTTTTATTTAAAATTTAATGTCTCATGTGTTTATAATATTAAACTTTGGTTGTTCCAGATTCAATCTTTCTGCAAAATTAAAGTTTGTTTCACATGAAAATGTTCAACATTACACATCTGGAGACGGAAAACATGCAGAAATGCAGTGAATTTTTCAATAAATATTGAGTTTGGCCCTGGAGTTCGTCCCAGTGGTTAATTTTGGCCCACTGTGAATGTGAGTTTGACACCGCTGCTGTAGATGGAATGTGTCTAATTTATTCTTTAATGTTATATCACAGACTTGATGTTGTCATGGTAACATTATGAATTAGAGAGCAGAACTATTACTATCAGCCAGTGGCTGTTAAAAGAACACTAGAAACCCAGAATGACCTGGACCATTGGAATCTTTAAAGTCATCTCATTCTGAAACCTGTACAAGTTTTGTTTTTGTTTTGTTTGTTTCTGTTTACCTTCACTGCCTGTTTTCATCACACACATAAACACTAGTGGGTGAAGATGAGCGTCTGTATGCTGCGGTTTTAAAGATGACTCTGTCCATCCTGTCTTTTCTACTTCATCTATTCTACCACCATCATCTCCTTTAACAGCTGTAGAACTCTGTGGACGAGGTGTCACTGAAATACAAGTACCTCATAGAGCAGGTTGGCGTCCTCCACTGATCTCTGAACTGAAGGGTTGAGAAGCTCTGGCGTTCCTCTCTTCACTCGAAGGGCAGATGGGTACAGTACTGAAGAGAGGAAGATCAGAAGTCAGTGTGTGTTCCTGTTACCACATTTCCTTTCTTCTCTTTTAACTACGATGCACCTTGAACCTGAACACTGAAACCATCTGCTGCACGTGAACGGAATGACTGCAGGGGAAACACAACAGCTTGCGGTCGGCGGCAGCCAGGTTTTACTCAGAGACGCCTCATCTGTTCCCAGGTCACAACATGCTTCTCGTGTTTCACAGATGAATCCACTACAAAGATTTCAAAGCAAACAGGCATCTGTGTGGCAGGTTTCTGAGCGCTGAGGCTGCTTCTGATCTAATGCACAGCCTCCACACAACATACATTATTATTTACTCTGCCCAAGTCCACTGCACTTACATTTACTGCACAGGGCAGAACGACTTACTGTTATCTCCTTCACACTGACATGCATCTGAAGGGTTAAGGGCCTTGCTCAAGGGCCCCAGAGTGGCAGCATGATGGTGTGGGATATGACCGTGTTGAGTCCATTATTCTGTACATCTTATAGTGAGCAACATATGATTCATAGTTTTCTTAAAATAACTAAACGTGAATATAAAGCTGTTTTTATTTTATTTCCGAATTGATAAAAGAATTTCCCTTTTGGACATAAAGAGTCTTTTTTATTTCATTTCTATTTTATTGGTGGTGGTGTTTGTGTGATCTCATTATCCAATATAAACTTAGGTCTTTCTGCATTCATGCATTACACCATGCAGTGTTCAACAGCAGGATCTGAGGCTACGCTGCAACACAGCTGTTTACATTGCAGATTTCAAGACACTTGAGCATCAACGGATAAAAAGTAGAAATAATTCATACAAGTAAATTACACATGCTTTCTGTGTTTCCACGGAAACACTCGTAAAAAAATATTTCACATTCCTCACGAGTATCTCACTGGGTGGTCAGATTCAGCTGAATGATTCAGATCCACTCTTCCCTCGTCTTCCAGGCAGCAGTAATAAAGGTCATGAAATAAAGGCCAGTCACCCTGAAACTCCCTTCAAGCCACATACACTTTTCATGGCTGTTTAAACTTTCTCATGTAATGTGTAATGTGAAACTATAAAAATAAAACGTTAAAAAATGCAAGCAAAACATAAATACCCTACATTTCTTCCTAATTTAATCTGGACAAGTTTAATTCAATTCAATTCATGTTTATTTGTATAGCGCTTTTAACAATGAACATCGTCTCAAAGCAGCTTTACACAGATAATGTGGTGATTAAAAGTAAATATGTTCTTTGTAAGTAAGTTTGTCCCTGATGAGCAACAAGTTCCCACCCTCAAGGCCTTCATTATCATGTACCACCATGTGAGAAGCTATCACATGCTTCCTACATGTCGTATAAAGCCAACCAACCAAAGCTGCTGCTCAAACTGTTGTCACTTGGAGGAAAGTTCTGTCCATTACCTTTTACAAGCATGAGCTTTCAAATGCCCAGTGGCCAGTGTGAGTGTGACTGTGTAGTGATTGGCTTGTGTGATATGCCAGTACGCCTCCTTCCTTACTTTCCGAGAGCGTTGCCAGTTTTGCTGTCCTTTGCTGTGGAATCAACAGAATCCGAACCTGTGATATCCCTACAATTCAGATGAACACTTTTCTGCTGCACCACTTGGAAACCCCAAGACCTCACTATTAGAAGGTCCAATCTGAGTAAAGATTGACTTGCAGTGTCAGTAATGAGTTCTGCCTCACAAATGATATCAAGCTCTGGATTTTTAAGTCATAAACTTATAAACATCCTAAACTTTCAGCATCCTGGAAGCTGATATCGTAACATTTCTTCAACGTTTCTGTGCTGTTTTTTTGTGCACGTCCAGCTCCAGCTCCAACTTTATCAGTGCAATCAAAAGAAAACACACTGCTTTGTTTTAATTCATTCCTCATATGGATATTTTTTCCCAATTCCTCAGAAACGATTTGGTGCGTCTCGCGCCTCCCTCTTCCCAACACAGCTCCAGGCGATGGAGATGAGATTGGCTCAGGGTTCTGTGAATGTGTTTATGTGGGATTTTGTTGCATTTATGGAAGTAGTTTGAATTCCAAAGAAGCAGCAAGACTTTTTGTGAGTCTGGATCCAGACATAACAATTCAGGAGTCTGGTCATGATAAAAAGAAAAAGAAAAAAAAGGAAAAGAAAAAGGAATAACAGCAGCCAGGAGCAGATCTGCTTTATTCCCCCTTTAAAAGCAAGTTTCAAAATGAAAAGCCTGAAAATGTTTTTTCCTGTAGGCATCATCTCATTTTAATATGTTGGATGGACAGAAGTAAAGCCCATGCTCATGCGTTTGTTCAACGGCACACGAATAAATAACAGTTAGAACACAATTAGCGTGAATAGTGAGTATTTCAGGTTCATGTTAATATTAAATGAGCTTATTTGTATTTACCTCTCCTCCAGTGCAGGGCAGCAGAGATAGACAGATGGTAGAGGACCAAGGACAGTATCAGCAGGACCAAGGTGGTCTCCATGATCTCTACTTTTCTATTACTATCACTTACCTTGAGCACCAAAGGCCTGAATCCAGACAATTGACACGATAATGACTGAACATTACTCTTTCACTCTTTCTCTCTCTCTCTCTCTCTCTCTCTCTCTCTCTCTCTCTCTCTCTCACACACACATCAAACTGTTAACTCCATCCTCCTCCTCCTGGCTCAATCTCTCCTCCTCTCTCTCTCTCTCTCTCTGACAGAGAAATTGATGTTGTGCTGAGAGCAGACGGGGGGGTGACAATCATCTGGAAGTCATCATGACATTAGGACGATCTGTGTACTTGTCTAATTGACTGATGAGGAATTTTACAACAAATAACCCCACGTTTGTATTTCTGATTTCAGCTTTTCATTATATTACACTTGTCCACACTAAAAATCTGCAGTCTGCAAACAAACAGATGCTCCTGCTGAAGACATTCCCAGAATCTGCCCCATTAATCATTTCATTATCACAATCAAATTCAGCAATAATTCAAATAATCAAACGTTTTAATTTTCATTGTTTTTATTTGAATGATTTTTCCTTCAGCGTGTCAGTAGACACGGCAGCGTTTCTCTCACCGAGTAACTCCACAATCCTGCCAGAGTTCAACAGAAATGACAAAAACATTAGTTGTCTTCCAGATAATTATTTCCAGCAAACTTGTAGACTTGGTCCAGGCTTGGCATACAGACGTCTGAGAGCAGCACAAGCTTTAGGAATTTAAAGTTCGCTATTTCCATTGGCTCTGTCACACTGACAAGGAACTCGGAGTTTCACAAAAACAGGATGAAACACACACACACACACACACACACACACACACACACACACACACACACACACACACAGACACACACAGACAGACACACACACACACACACACACACACACACACACACACACACACACACAAAACCAGCCCCAATAAATAAAAACACCTAAGCACTGTTTTTCAGTCGAGGACACACACAAATAAACCTGCATTAAAAATAACATCTTCTCTGTGAGGTGTGAAGTGTTTATTATCTGATCTTCAGCTCGATATGCTGAAGGACTCTTAATGCAGTAATAGTCATATGGCAGATGGGAAAAAAATGAATAGTAAAGAAAAGGAAAGCAATGATACAAACAAAAGAATAAAACTGGCCTGAGCCTCGAGCCTGCTGCATTCAGCCCCTTTCACTTCACTTCTGTTGTTGGTGTTCAGTAAGAACAGATGTTTGTAGAAAAAAAAACACCCCAAAAGCCATATGGGCTGCAAGTGGCACTGGCATTCAAGTTTACAACTCGGCTTAGAGCATGAGATGCTCCTCTGGCTTTGAGGCCAGTTTTCTACATAAATGGTTCTAAAATTTCCCCAGAAGTGCCTGAGCAGGTTATTGATCCTCACTGATGGAGAAACTGATTTCTACACAACAGAGGTATTGAATCTGAGTGCTAGCTCAGTGTTGAACTTTGGATCTGAAGATGGTAGCTTAGAAGTTAAGGTGTTGGACTTTGGATCAGAAGGTTGTGGGTTTAAAACCAAGCTGCAACTCCTGGGCCCCTGAGCAACTCCCTGAGGCCCTTATGCTATATATATATATATATATGCTTATGTTATATATAGTTATAGATTTCTTTATGCCACAGTTATTGTTAATATCTTTGGAAATTGTGTGCAATAATCTCAGTGCAATAATGATAATAATTGTTACATGTTGAATAATTGTATACTTATTATTGTAATCTGACTTTACTTGTTTATTTGTTTTCACTGCTGCTACAAATATCTCACGAAAGTAATTGCACCCCTCACATTTCAGCAACCACTTTAGTGTCTTCTCAAGGGACAATACTTAGAAATAAAACTTTGATATATTTTAGAGTATTAATGTGCAGTTTGTGTAGCAGTACAGATTTTTTGTCCTCTGAAAATAATTCAACATACAGACATTACTGTGTAAATAACTGCCAAAAGTAAGTGCACCCTCAGTGATCGTGTCAGAACTGTGTGTAAAGTGTGAATATTGTGTGGAGCACATCGTTCACCAGCACTGCTTTAATCCTCCTGAGTGTGGAATTCACCAGAGCTGCACAGGTTGGTGCTGGGATCCTCTCCACATAATGACATCACGGAGCTGCTGGATATTACACACATGGAGCTTCTCCACCTTCTGCTTGAGGATCCTCACAGGTGCTCAATAGATTTCAGGTCATGGACACAGTTCTGACATGTTCACTTATGGTGTACTTTTATTTTACTTTAATCTCCTGTTTAATCTTTTACTGTGAGCAACTGATTCTGATTCATTCCACACAATGTGCACAGTTCAAAGACCTTGTAGATCAGAGGATCTAACAGAACTGCCTCGAGTTCCACGTAGATCAGTCTGTATACTTTACACTGTGATCATGTTTGAGGTTATTAAAGAGAAATTCCTGCGGAAATCAAGATTTTGAAGCAGAAAACTATTTGCATCCTAGGTGTTCTGCTTTCTGGTGTGTTGCCAACAGGTGGCAGTGGTAGACCACATTTCTGTCTTCTCTTTGGCATCTCACCACATCAGCTCTGTTTGCACTGGATTCTTTTTTGAGTTCTGCAACAAATATAGAAAAAAAAACCTGCCAACTCTTTCAATACAGTGTGAATTTGAAGGCAGGTGAAACCCCGTGTAAAACCCCAATGTAATTACCTGGGTAAACCTAAGATATGTAAATGGTCTCAGATCTTCAGTCAGTGACCCTGAACTCGGAGCTAGATTTCAGCTCTCCTTTTCTATATTAATACACTATTTCGGGACAATAAGATAAGATTTCTGTAGAAGCAGTCTGTGATGGAGATGCAGAATGTAGATGTAGGTGTTAATAATTATTGACAAATGTATACTGGACTCGTTTCCTCTACCAGTTTCCTGCTGCATTTCCTTTAACAAAAGTATTTACCTGGTTATTGTTTGCATTTTCTGCATCACATCAGCATTTGGAACACCCTCTTAAGCAACACAGACAATTTAGTTTTTTTGTTATTTAATAAACCTTTAGTGCATATCTCTCTTTCAAATGTACCCACATAATGCCTTTCATGTGTTTATAAATATGTACAAAAATATAAATATGTACAAAAATATGTGTGCATTTGAGGGCAGGAAGATTAACATTCGCTACAGATACTCAGACCATTGCCTGAACTGGAGTCTATAAAAATATTGCTGTATTAATATTGCAGCTTCCTTTGTTCATGTTACAGAGGCACTTAAAGACCAAAAAAACTGATCTGAAGAGTAAATGATAATTTTACTGAACTGGAGTCAGAAAAGAGAACACAAACTAGCTAAGGGTGCTAATTCGTCTAAACCCACCTCTGTCAGAGACGCACGATGCAGGGACTGGAAGAAGGACCCAAATGGATGATGCAACAGGGGTATGGTGAAAACAGACTTTAATAAAGAGCAAAAAAGCAGGTGGAAAAACAAAGGTCAAAAACAGATCAGAAAAAACAGTCCAAAAAGCCAGCAGTCAGAGCAATGCAGGGAAACCAAAACTCATAATTCAATAAAATGGAGCACAGCAGGAAGATCCGGAATCAGCAACCAAAAAACAGTCCAAAATTCATGTAGCTAAGCAGTAGAGGGCAGAGCAAAACACAAACCAAAATAGTCCAGAACAGAGGCAGAGCAGGGGTCAGTGGTAAGAGTACTCTTAAGGGCAAGCAGACCGGTGAGATTATCTGGCCCAGAGTATATGTCCTTAGTGTGCTTAAATACTGGGTGGCGCGGGAAAAATGGCTGCCGACCCATAAGCATGCCCCTGAACCCGGAAGCGAATGCCATGATAAAAGCAGGTGGTCTTGACAGGTTGGGAGAGCCGGGCGAAACCCTCAAATAGGCATGAAGGCTGAGGTTGGGCAGCCCCCCCAGCAGGACAAAGGGACCAGAGAGAGAGCCTGGATGTGCCCTAAAGTACTCCATAATCTGCTGGGGGCTGCGCTTTCCAATATCAATCAGCTTGGGTGTGTCTTTGACTTGCCAGTTTAGGGCAATGCAAGTCCAGAGCTTTGGTGCATCCATCCATTTTTGACCAGATTATACTGTCAGAAACTATGAATGGAAGGACCCAAATGCAGGATCAGTGGCTGCATCTCATTCTATAAGCCTGAGGTCCACATAAAGAGATAGGAGATAGTAGTGAAGGATTACAGTGCAGGACCCTGACTCAGCATCAGCTGCAAACGCACTGTAGCTTGAAATTCCTCTCAATGCAGCTAATTGAATGCCTAAACCAAAACAAACAAAATGTTGTAGATATTACAGTATATTTTGAGCCAAAGCAGGTCAATAGGCTTATAATATATGGTACTGTGTTAAAGGTCTGTGCTCAATAGCACATCAAAGCTGAGTAAAAGATAAAAGTGCTGGCCAATGCTAAAGCACTAAAGATTAAGATTAATACCTCTGCTCCAGGCTGGTGCCTACAGATAATTCATATAACTACCTATAACCACGAGCGCAGAGGGATGCTGAGCAGTGTGCTGCAGTAGATCACTAGAATTGTTAACAGAAATGAAAAGAAAAGATGGATGACTCAAAGGTTAAGTTCAAACACACTGCAACATCTGGTACTAAACAGAACAGGCAGGTTCAGTTCCTCAGGCTGATTATTAAACCCAACATTTGCTATTGCACATACTCTATTTATAGCATCCATTCTGAATCAAATGCAGTGATTCTGATGTGTAGAACCTGCACAGATATAAGCAGATCAGCTGAAATGGGAGGATCTAGAGAAGTTCTCTCTACTGGATCTATTGCAGAAACTCCAGTGTGTCAAGAAAAACTAAATTAGCACATCAAAGCTTTTCAGGCCATATGGGGTTCTTCCCCAAACTGTTACCACAAAGTTGGAGACACACAATTGTCTTTGGATGCTGGAGAATTAAATTTTCCCATCACTTGAACTAGGAGACCCAAACCAACACACTTGGTTGCATATCACAGTAGAGTTTACTTTAGTCTCTGAAAGTCTGAAACACTCACAACTGAGACAAACATGGCGACATGTGTCTGGCCATCAAGTGGGAAATTTTCATTATGTAGTACGACTTATTGTGTATTCCTTTTATCCTTAGTTGCAGGTTATATTGTTAAGCACCAGTTTGCTTACTGGTGACACCGGCATTAAGTTTACTGGGGTCTACAGGTTTTCTCAGTTTCATTATTTTATTGTATATTACAGTTACAGATCGTTACTAAACAATGTCACATGTTTCACAGTAATTTCACACCAATTACATTAAAGAAGTAGAAATGTAGTGTGAGAGAGTTTTTTACAGTCGCTATCAGTCAACATTGTAGAAAACCACAGAAAGGTCTAAAAATGCATTAGTTTAATTAGATTAAAGTTTGACTACTAACATGTACATTATTTTTAATATGATTATCAGTCATTTTTATCACAAAAATGGCTTTTCTTGTGAGGACCAGCTAACCGTCCTCACGCTGTGCATTCAAACAAGATTCCTGGCATTACATGGAAAACTGGCCTTGTGTGTATACTGCTACGATGTGGGTTTGAAATCGTGCAGCAACTCACCTTTAGGATCCTCTAACTGTCCTTCCTATATATTTTTTTATAAATATTTATGCATTCATTAGAAAATAGGTATTTAGTTTACTACAAAATTGTATGAGAATGAAGGCAGTTTGAAGGCGTTTGTGTTCATCAGTAGCAGCTTTTATACACCCTAAACTGAACCAAGAACACAGGAGCAATGTAGTGGAGAAATGCAAACACTGAAACATTACCAAACATATGATTTCATACACACACAATTCCTTCCACTTACCTCTGCATTTCACCAAATACTGAGGGTTTTTTCCTCCTTCTAACGTATAAGAATACTTGATATTCTCCAAAAGATTCAGATGCACAATACAAATTATGCACCATGTGATCAATACCAGGATCCAAATACTCCATTACAGCCAATGAGACTAGTGACACAAAAGTTCCACAGCTCAGCACTACTCGACTTTGTGGTGGTGTGGAGGGAACCGTTGTGGTGCTGAGGGTAGTGTGGTGGTTGCACTAGTTGTTGAGATGCTCTAGGTGCCCTAGGTGGTGGAGTGGATTAGGTGGTGGGGTGCTCTGGGTGAACTAGGTGGTAAGGGGCGCTGGGGGCACTAGGTGGAGAAGTAAATTAGGTGGTGAGGTGCTCTTGGTGCAATAGGTGGTAAGGTGCTCCAGGTGCACTAGGTGGAGAAGTGCTCTAGGTGCACTAGGTGCTGAAGTGCACTAGGTGCAATAGGTGAAGATGTGCACTTGTCGGCGAGGTGCTCTAGGTTCACTGTCTGGTAAAGTGCAGTAGGTGCACCAGGTGGTGAAAGGCACCAGGTGGTGAAAGGCACCAAGTGGTGAAATGCACTAGGTGGAGAGGTGCTCTAGGTGCACTAGGTAGTGAAGGGCGCTAGGGGCACTAGGTGGAGAAGGGTGCTAGGGGCATTAGGTGGAGAAGTGCATTAGGTGGTGAGATGTCCTAGGTGCACTGTGTGGTGAAGTGCATTAGGTGCACCAGGTGGTGAAAGGCAGTAGGTGGAGAAGTGATCTAGATTCACTGGGTGGTGAGGTGCTCTATGTGCACTAGGTTTTGATATGCACTAGTAGAAATAGGTGGTGAAATGCACTAGGTGGTGAAGTGCACTAGGTGGACTAAGTAGTGAGGTGATCTAGGTGCACTGGGTGGTGATGTGCACTAGGTGGTTAGGTGCTTGATGTGCATTTGATGGTGAATTGAATAAGGTGCAATAGTTGATGAAGTGCACTAGGTGGTGAAGTGCTCTAGGTGCACTAGGTGGTGAGGGGTGCTAGGCACTAGGTGCACTGGGTGGTAAGATGCTCTTGGTGCCTTAGGTGGTGAAGTGGTTTAGGTGGTGAGGTGCTTTAGGTGCAATAGGAGGTGAAGTACACTAGGTGGTGAAGTGCATTAGGTGCAATATGTGGTGAGGTGCTCTAGGTGGTGAAAGGTGCTAGGTGCAGTAGGTGCTAGGTGCTCTATCTCCTATAGGTGATAAAGTGCACTAGGTGTTGTGGTGGTGAAGTACACTAGGTGCGCTAGGTGGTTAAGTGCACTGGTGTTGTGGTGCTTTTGCTGCACTTGGTGGTGAGGTGCTCTAGGTTCACTAGGTGGTGAAATGCCGTGCCTGGTGAAGTGCACTAGGTGCACTGGGTAGTGATGTGCATTAGGTACACTGGGTGGGTAAGTGCACTAGGTAATGTAGGTGGTGTAGTGCTCTAGGTGCACTAGCTGAAGAAGTAAACTAGGTGTTGATGTGCACTAGGTGCACTGGGTGGTATAGTGCACAAAGTGCACTTGCTTGAGAAGTGCCCTAGGTGGTGAAATGCACTAGGTGGTGAGGAGCACTAGGTGGTGATGTGCACTGGGCAGTGATGTGCACTAGGTGATCTAGATGGTGAAGTAATCTAGGTGCACTGGAGGGTTAGGTGCTCTAGGTGCATTGGGTGGTAAAATGCAATAGGTGCATTAGGTGGTTAAGTGTTCTAGGTGCACTAGCTGAACTGGGTGGTGCATTGCACTAGGTGCTCTTTATGCACTGGGTGGTGAGCTGCTCTAGGTGAACATTAGGTGCACTGAGTGGTGAAGTGCAACAGGTGGTAAAGTGCACTAGCTGAACTAATTGGTGTACTGCTCTATGTGCAGTAGGTGGTCAAGTGCACTATGTGTTTATATGCTCTAGGTGCAGTGGGTGATGAAGTGCTCTAGGTGGAATAGGTGGTAAGGTGCTTTAGGTTCACCAGGTGGTGAAGGGCACTAGGGGGGAGACGTGCACAAGGTGGTTAAGTGCTCTAGGTGAACTAGATGGTGAGATGCTCTATGTGCAGTAGGCGATCAAGAGCACTGAATGATGAAGTGTTTTAGGTGCACTAGGTGTTGAGATGCTCTAGGTCAGGGGTGTCAAACTCTGGCCCGTGTAATTATATTTGGCCCGCAAGATCATATCAAATGTGTATTAGAGCTGGCGCGCCAGTGTATAGCACATACACCGCTAATACTTTAAATCCCAGAATGCTTTTTTGGTGTGTTAGTGCGTCAGTCGAGACCGCTGAAAAACTCTGCGTACTCAGCGCTGAATTTACCCGCCGATTTACTGACTTTGAAGCCCAGAAATGTAGATTTGAACTTTAGTAATCCGTTTGTGGTTGACGTGGTAAGCGCATTAAACAACCTCCAAAGGACCTGATTGAACTCCAGTGTAGAGACATGCTCAAGTCAAAGTACGAGTCTGTGTGTGCTGTACAGTTTCCATGTTTCCTCCCGACACACTGCTCCAACTCCGTGCCCAAGCTGCTCTAATGCTTTCTATGTTCGGCATCTCATATCTTTGTGAGCAACTGTTCTCTTTGATGAAGATGCACAAATCACCACTCAGGAGTCTCACTGATCAACACCTTTACTCAATCCTGAGGATTTCCTCAGCTCAGAGTCTAACTCCAGACATGATGCACTTGTATCTAAGAATATATATATATATATATATATATATATATATATATATATATATATATATATATATATATATAGAGAGAGAGAGAGAGAGAGAGAGAGAGAAGAAACGAATACCACTGATGTGTTTTATTTCAAATTTAATGTCTTATGTGTTTATAATATTAAACTTTGGTTGTTCCAAAATCAATGTTTATGCAAAACTAGTTTGTTTCCATATGAAAAGTTTCAACATTACACATCTGGAGAGATGGAAAACATGCACAATTGCAGTCAATTTTTCAATAAATATAGAGTTTGGCCAGTGACTTCGTCCCAGTATTTAATTTTGGGTTACTGTGAATTTGAGTTTGACACCCTTGCTCTAGGTGAACTAGGGGAATGAGATGGTGCTCTATGTGCACTCGGTCGTCAAGTGCACTAGGTGATGAAATGCTCTTGGTGCAGTAGGTGGTAAAGTGCTCTAGGTGGAATAGGTGGTGAGGTGCTTTAGGTGGTGAAGGGCTCTAGGTGCAGTAGGTGGTGATGTGGTCCAGGTGCAATCGGTGGTGAAGTGCCCTGGGAGGTGACGTGCTCAAGGTGGTGAGGAACTGGGTGGTGAGTTTCTTTAGATGCACAAGGTGCTGAGGTGCACGGTGTGGTGACAATGCACTAGGTGCTCTGGGTGGTGAGGTGCTCTAGGTTCAACAGGTGGTCAGGTGCACTGTTTGGTGAAGGCCGCTATGCATTAGGTGGTGAAGTGAACTAGGTGAACTATTTGGTGAGGTGCTCTATGTGCACTAACTAGTGAAGTGCACTAGGTTGTAAAGGGTGCTAGGCACTAGGTGGTGACGTGCACAAGGTGGTGAGGTGCTTTAGGTGCCCTCAGCATTGATGGGTACTAGGGGCACTAGGAGGTGAAGAGCACTAGGTGGAGAGGTGCTCTTGGTGCACTAGTTGCAGAAGTGCACTAGCTAAACTGCGTTTTACAGTGCACTAGGTGGTGAGGTGCTCTAGGTGCACTAGGTGGTGATTTGCACATGGTGTTCTGCACTAGGTGCACAAGATGGTGAGATGCTCTATGTGCACTAGGTGGTCACATGCACTAGGTTATGAAGTGCTCTAGATGCCCTGGGAAGTGAAGTGCTCTAGGTGCAGAAGTGCACTAGGTGTTGAGATGCTCCAGGTGCCCTAGGTGGTAAAGTGATTTAGGTGCACTAGGTGGACTAGATGGTGAACTTGGTGGTGAATTGCACTACATAGCGACATGCACTAGATGCACTAGGTTGTAAAGTCCACTAGGTGCACTAGGTGGTGAGGTGCTCTAGGTGCAATAAAGTGGAGTAGGTGGTGAAGTGGAGTAGGTGTTGAGGTGTTCTGGGTGCATTAGGTGTTGAATTCCACTAGGTGAACTAGGTGGTGAGGTGCTTTAGGTGGCAAAGTTTCTCTAGGTGCACTGGGTAGTAAAATGCACTAGGTGGTGAGGTGCTCTAGGTGCACTGGGTAATAAATGACATGCTCTACGTGCAATAGGTGGTGAGGTGCTCTATCTGCACTAACAAGTGAAGTGCACTAGGTGGTAAAGGGCACTAGGCACTAGGTGGAGAAATGCACTTGGTGGTGAAGTGCTTTAGCTGACATAGGTGGTGAAGTGCTCTAGGTACACTAGGTGGTCTAGTGCTCTAGGTGCACTGGTTGGTGTATTGCTTTAGGTGCACTAGGTGGTGAGGTGCTGTAGGTGCACTAGCTGGTGAATAGCGCTAGAGGCACTAGCTGTAGAAGTCCACTAGCTGGACTAGGTGGTGAGGTGTAGAATTACTGAGTTTTTTATTTTCTGGAGGTGTTATTCACCCCTGCTGAGATTTTCACAGTTCTTCAGCTTGATTCTCCTCCTGCTTTTGTTGTGCAAACCACCCAACACCTGTGAGGCCTGGCACATTTGCATTTGTTTACTGAGACTGAGAAAGCCTAATGAGTTCAGGTGACCCATGAGAGCTTGAATTTAGAGCTTGAACTAACAGAGTTGTCTTCAGCTTTACTGTTAAATTCTGCATATCCTTGTAAAGGACCCTAAGTTGTCGGAGTTCCTCCAGAATGGCCGCCTTATCTTCACTGAGTTATCTTCACTACCAGTGGCCATTCGACATCATGCAACCTGTCACTCAGCACTGACTATTCAGCAGAGTCACTCAGCACTGACCATTCAGCAGTGGTCACTCAGCAGTGGCCTTTCAGCATGCATTCTGCATCACGCAACCTACCGAACAGCAGCTAAGATAGCAAGAATCACCTCATGTACGATCAGCTCTATACCCAGTACAGTTGAGTGTTCTGAATCCTGTACCGTGTTTTGACTGACAGGCTGGGGCGAGTACAATCCCCTGATCAGCGCACACCAGATAGTGAAAATCCTAACATTTTGTCCTTCGAGCTGGATAGGAAACCTTCCTAACAATTGGTCGTGATTCTGTCCATTGTAACTGTGTATGTAAGGGTGTATGCAGCATTGCATGACTACAGCACAGTGCTGTGCATAAAAGCAGACCGACCCAGGCGGGACAATCATTTCTTCTGGGAATGCTGCAGACCATCAGGGATTGCACGGTCCATCAAGCTTGCAGAACAGAGCCAGACTGGAATTTGGCAATTCATGAACTGATGGCATTCATTTTAATTCTGTTTGTAAGAGCAATCATGTGTCCCGTTGGTGCCATTGTGGATTGTTGGTCAGAAAGTTTTCTGGTGCCAGTAATCAAAGAGGAAACCCAAAACGATAACAGACTATAACCACATACGGGTATGTGAATGTGTGTATAATTTTACACCAGTGCTACAATGTTTTCTGATGTGTACTATACACGCCTATAGAGAAAAAGCACATATACCCATGACTCTCTCTCTCTCTGCAAATGTGTCAGGCCTTACAGGTAATTGGTGTGTTTGCACAACAAAAGCAGGAGAACAATGAAGCTGAAGGCCTGTGAAATCTCAGCATCTTTGATTCTACTAGGTGTGAGGTCCTAGAGCCACCTTGTTGAAACTGTGACTGTAGTTTCCTCCCGTAGCGCCGCTTTGCGTCCTTCACCGCTCTGCGAACACTGTAAGATGCAGCTTTGTATTCATCCATGTCCCCGGTGTCGAGCCCCATGTTGTAGGCAGCGGACCGGGATCTCAGTGCGTCGTGGATGGTTTTATCCACCCACGGCTTCTGGTTGGGAAACGTCCTGATAGTGTTTTATTGCACCATATCATCCGCTAGTTTCCCGATGAATCCCACAACCGCATGTCCCAGTCTGCGTCATCGAAAGGGTCCCTGCAGAGTGGCCACCGATTGGTCAGTCCAGCGCGTGACCTCCCTCTGAACCGGAGCTTCCTGTTTCAGCCTTTGTTTGTAAACAGGCATGAGGAAGATGGCGGCATAGTCTGATTTTCCCAACAGTGGATGTGATTGTGCCTTGTAGCTTTTCTTAAAGTTGTGTAGCAGTGGTCCAGTGTCCTTTCGCCCCTGGTGGGGCAGGTGATGTGCTGATGAAAGTTCGGTAGTGCGAGCGCAGTGTCCCAATGCTGTGTTTGGCGAAGAGTTGCAAAAGAGTTGAAAAGTTATTGTCCCATACTGCAGTGTCCGTGTCGGCTTGAGGTGGGATATAAACGGCACTGACTATGGCCGAGCTGAATTCCCGAGGTAGATAAAAGGGCCGACATTTGATGGTCAGTAGTTCCAGGTTTGGTGTGCAGGAGCGTGAAAGAGGAACGATGCTCGCGCTGTCGCACCAGTGGTTGTTGTTCACCATCAGACACATTCCACCTCCTCTTGACTTCCCCGACTCCAGTGTTCTGTCCATGCGGTGAACCGAGAAAAACTCGGCCGGCTGGATGGCGTGGTCCAGTACCGCTGGGTTCAGCCATGTCTCGGTGAAGCAGAAAAGGTTGCAGTCCCGAATATCCCTCTGGAACTTGACCCTTGTCCTGAGGTCGTCGAGCTTGTTCTCCAGTGACTGGATGTTGGCTAAAAGGATACTAGGTAAGGGAGCGCGGTGTGCGCGTGCCCTCAGCCTGTTCCTGATGCCGGCTCATTTCCCTCGCGGATGCCGGTAGGGGTCGCGTCCTTTGTTCTCCCTCAGGATTTTGCTCAGCCAGCATGAGTCTGGTTTTGAGTCCGGCAAAAAGTGAGTGCATTGTACACCAATAGATATAAGAGTGTCTCTGTCATATCTAATGATGACCATCTTGTGTAGATGGAACTGTAACTAATTAAATAGAAGTATAAAATAAACAAAAAAAGAAAAAAACGGCGCCATCTTGAACATCTAGTTGGTTAAGTCGTCTAGGTGCAATAGGTGGTGAAGTGGAGAAGGTGGTGAGCTGCTCTAGGTGCACTAGGTGCAATAGGTGGCGATGTGCTTTAGGTGCACTATGTGGTGAAGGGCACTAGGCACTAGGTGTTGAAGTGCACTAGGTGGTAAGGTGCTTTAGGTGCAAAGGGTGGTGAAGCGCACTAGCTGCAATTGGTGGTGAGGTGCTTTAGATGCAATATGTGGTCAAGTGCTCTACATGCAACATGTAGTCATGTGCTCTAGGTGCAATACGTGGTGAGGTGCACTAGGTGAAGAAGTGCACTAGGTGCCCTAGGTAAAGATGTGGACTAGGTGCACTGGGAAGTGATGTGCACTAGGTGCAATGGGTGGTGAAGTGCACTAGGCTGTGAAATGCTCCAGGTCAGGGGTGGCCAACCCGTGGCTCGCAAACCGCATGCGGCTCTTTGGCTGGTTTCATGCGGCTCTTACGTTCATATCGAAGTTTGTGTTTGTTTGTTTTTTTATGTGCGTGTTCGCTTCGCTTGAGTTCAATACGGTATTTTTAAGACTTAAACGAGCTTGCCCCTACTGGGACACTTTGCGGTATATCAGACCTATGATTGGCAAACTACGTCCAATCATAAATTACAGGATGCACCAAAAATTTTCGGCCGGAATACCTAAATCACCAAAACAACACGGCAGAAACACAATTGAAATGATGCAATAAAAAAGCGCAGCAGCACACGGTTATCTGGATAAGAGCAACATGTCTGCGGTGTGCGGAGAGCGATGTGCAAAACATGCAATGCTGAAATTTCAAGAGGGGGTGTATCTGCAAAGAGTTTCTCCATGTCGGGTTTAATTTATCACCTGAAATCCAAACATCCCAATTGCCTTCTAAATATGAGAAGAATGCGGCGCAGAATGCGCACTCCGTCCGGATGTTTTTGAAAAGGCAGGAACGTTTTCCAGTGATGGTGCCAAGGCAAAATTCAAAACACAAAAATTATGGATTTCATTGCCTTTTGAATTGAATTTTCATTTCGGTGCATCCCTAAAATATTATCGTTGGTGTGGCCCTCTGACACAATTCAGGTTTCTCATGTGGCCCCTTGTAAAAAATTAATTGCCCACCCCTGTGGTATATTCATCTCACGCACATGCACATTTGACGAAAATACCGTATTACACTCAAGCGAAGTGAACACGCACATAAAAAACCCACACAAAGTCTGTGTTTTCTACCCTGAAAACACGTAAAATCAAAGCATCGATCTGTTCTGACTGACACTCATGTGAAAGAATTGATTCGAGTGGCAACAACGGAATACGAGGCAGATTTGAAGGGAATTGTTCAAGGCAAGGAATGCCAAAAGTCTCACTAAGTAACATGCATAGTAAAAGAAAAATGCTATTGTAAATTATTATATTTTGTTTGTGGACTTGGTTAAACTAAGAGTTTGTGTGTGTGAGACAGTGCACACAATGTTCATTGTTGAAAATGACTGTCCTGTGGTCTTAGAACTGCAGGAGTCAATTTTTTGTCATTATGTTGGTGTGTGACATTTACAATAAATCTGGCTGAGCAGAGGTGTGTGTGTGTGTGTGTGTGTGTGTGTGTGTGTGTGTGTGTGTGTGTGTAAGAGGAAGGGATGGGTGATGTTCATGTGTGCCCATGTGTATGATGTGGCTCTTTGCAGGAAAACAGTAAAAAATGTGGCTCTCAGTCTCTGACTGGTTGGCCCCCCCTGTTCTAGGGGCACTGGGTGGTTAGGTTCACAAGGTAGTGAAGAACTCTAGGTGCAATATGTAGTCAAGTGTCAATAGCTGCTGAAGTGCACCTTACACACTGAGATATCCCTTCTTCATGAGCAAGCAGTCAGTGGTCCTAATGAACCCACATAACTTGAGAAGTAAAGCAATTTTTTAAACGGGTCTCTTTAATTAACAAATAGATTCACAGTTTAATGTCACAAAGTAGACAAACTATCAGATTTCAAAAGAAATTGTTTTTTTTACCGTGGCGATGTAGGGGCTTGAACTGGCAATTTTGGGAGGACCTACTAATCATCAAAACAACACCTTACCCACTAAGCTAACTCTTCTCCATTGTACAAGCAGTCAATGGGCCTCATGAACCAACATTGTTTCTTTTCCTATACTTCAACACCATGTAACTCATATTTAAAGTAGGCCAAACAAGTCTTTCAAAAAAGACAAAGAAATAAAGCAATTTTTAAACAGATCTCCTCAATTAACAAATAGATTTACAGTTTAATGTCACAAAGTAGACAAACTATTAAATTAAAAAAAATAAATAAATAAGAATGTGACATTGGTTTTGCCAGATATTGAACCCCCAACCTTGTGGGGAGCTGGTGACAGGTACACCAAGAGCTTACCCACGGAGCCATATCTCACCCCGTGAGCAAGCAGTCAATGGGCCTAATGAACCAACATGGTTTCTTTTTCTATACTTCAAGACCATCTAACTCATATTAAAAGTAGGCCAAACAAGTCTTTCAAAAAAGACAAAAGAAATAAAGCAATCTTTTAAACAGGTCTGTTTGATTAACAAATAGATTTATAGTTTAATGCCACAAAGTAGACCCCATGTCACTTATCTGCACATGTCCAAACCATCTCAATCTCACCTCTGTTGGAGATGTGGTTCTTGTGCCTGAGTCACTTCTCATAGACTTCTAGTTACTGAGAGAATGTACAGGAAGGAGAAGTTTTGATCCTCTACCATCATGATCTAAGAGAAAACACTGGTCGCCTAACTATAGAAAAGCCAAGAGTCCAATAAGCAAAGGCCTGTTTGCCTCTCCTCTGTTGGTGTAATGGTCAGTGAAGTGGTCGCTGCTGTCTGACTCGCCCGGTTCAATTCCTACCCCTCAGCTATCCTTTAAATTGTTTAAAAAGTTTTTAAAAAGAACCAAAAAAGGTCCTAAAAATCAGGTTCTTGCAGGAGATCTGGTGGCTCAATTGGAAGAGCTTTGCCTCTGGGTTGAGAGGTTGCCGGTTCAAGCCCCGGCCAGGACTCAAAGTTAAGAGTGTGGAAGGTTTCGGTGGCTGTAGTGAGGGAGGTGTCAGAAATGGCTGTGTGGAAGGTTGTAAAACTAAGTCAATACTTTTTTGAACGTTTTTGCTTCATAACCCACTGTTTTCAGCTACTCAGACACCGGGGAGGTACAATGCCTGGATATTGCCCCCCTGCTTCAGGATAACCCACTCAACCATGGAGGAGATCAGACTGGGAAGCATGTTTAGATGAGGCACAAGCCTTAAACCACTGAGCAACCACTGCTGAAAAGCATTTGTGCTTTTTGGAGGGTTCATACTTTGTTTGATGCCAGCGCAGTAAGAAAGAAGGCATGTAGGACTGGCTTTGAAACCTTATCACCAGCGTGGACTATATTAAGGACCATGTTCAGGCACAAGCCTTAACCCACTGAGCTACCACAGAAGTGCTTTTTTTTTGGTGGGGTTATCTTTCATTAAAGAGCAGGAAATCAAGAAATTAATCCAACACAGAGCGGACAGAATTGAAATGTTTTCAGAGTGGACAAGGTCCAGAAGTTTTATTTACCAACACAGCAACCACCAGCTCGAGCAGGAATCAAACTCTCAAACTCATCCTCATGGGGACCCTGACATTAACCCAGTAGGCTATCACATCCATCCATCCATCCATCTATCCATCCATCCATCTATCTATCTATCTATCTATCTATCTATCTATCTATCTATCTATCTATCTATCTATCTATCTATCTATCTATCTATCTATCTATCTGATATTAATATGATGTGAGGTCCAGTTAACAGCTAAAACAGGTAGAAGTAATAACTACTTTTTACTTAAGTACATGTCAGAGCCAAGACTTCTTTACTTTCACTTGAGTAAAAAAGTTTAATCAGTTCTTCAACTTTTACCCGAGTATTTTAATACATGAGCATCTGTACTTCTACTTAAGTAAAGGATGTGTGTACTTTTGCCACCTCTGTACAAATCTCAGTTTAATTCGCGGTGATAATGTTAGGAAGGGCTGTAGTTTAGTTGAACATTGCTGCCATCTACTGGACATCAATCACTTTATAAAATTATTTTGAAGATGAAACACTACTGTATGCTGGTAAAGTGTTCAAATGAATACAGTTTTGTGTATGAACAGATGTAATTATTCTTTCTGCTTGAGATTAATATATAATGTGACAGGCACCACCTATATTTTTCTGCAATAATCTTCTTTGTATTTATAATTGGTTTTATCACTGCACGTGTGAATGTTTGAAACAGAGGTGGCAAAAGTACACACATCCTTTACTTAAGTAGAAGTACAGATATTCATGTATTAAAATACTCGGGTAAAAGTTGAAGAACTGATTAAACTTTTTTACCCAAGTGAAAGTAAAGAAGTCTTGGCTCTGACATGTACTTAAGTAAAAAGTAGTTATTACTTCTACCTGTTTTAGCTGTTAACTGGACCTCACATCATATTAGATAGATAGATAGATAGATAGATAGATAGATAGATAGATAGACAGACAGACAGACAGACAGACAGACAGACAGACAGACAGATAGATAGATAGATAGATAGATAGATAGATAGATAGATAGATAGATAGATAGATAGATCGATCGATCTTTATTGTCATTGCATAGTACAGGTTCACAGCTACGAAATGCAGTTTGGCATCTACCAGAAGTGCAAAAAGTAGCAATCATGCAAATAATGCAGATAAACATGTATCATATGTACAGCATGTGATATGTATGTAAGCATATGTACAGTGATTAAATATAAAGGCTATAACAGTGCAGAGACGTGTGGACATCATTAAGAGCCTTTGTTTCCACACGGACAGTTAATGAGGTGATACCGGAGAAACTGCACCTCTTCAAGTCAAGAAGTTTATATATATAAAATTATAGAGATTTTACAGATTTGAATGATGTATTGTTTTTATCTGTACGATCAATAAAGACAGTAATTTAAGTTTGTGTCGCCATTATGAGGGAAAAACCCACAAAACGCCCCCTAGAGGGTAAATTGTGTAAAACATGGCGGATTTGGTGTTTGATTTGAGACTTGGTGCAAAAATAAAACAAAAGTTTACTGATTAAAAATATTTTTATCTGGAGTTTATTTATTTATTTTATATCTAAGTAAAGAAAGGACGTCGTGAATAAGTGTGTGTTTTTTCCCACATTTTTTTTATTTCACCTTTTATATTTATTTATTTATGTATTAAAATTTTTTTAAAATAAAAATGGTAAAAACAGAAATGCGCGCTGAATAGATTCTTATCTCCATAAACTAGTCTACATCTGGGGTTGAGTGAGGGTCAGGACTTTATACACCAGCGGAGTGAAAAAGACGCGCAGTAACAGGAAATCAGTTGTTCAGCTGAAATCAGCGCGCAGTGAAAATAAAAATAATATTTCACCAAATCAGTGGATTAAAACTAAAGTAACGAGCCGGGTTTGAAAATGTAAGAAGTAAAAAGTACAGATATTTGTGTAAAAATGTAATGAGTAAAAGTAAAAGTTTTCTGAAAAATAAATAGTGGAGTAAAAAACTGATACCAGAAAAATCTACTTAAGTACAGTAAAGAAGTATTTGTACTCCGTTACTTCCCTCCTCTGATATGAACACAATGATTATTGGTGGAATGGCCGATGAGGCACCTAAATACACACATAACTAACAAGGAGCAGGTGGAAAACACAATTAGGGACCAGGGGAATAGAAACCTATTAGATAGACAAGTGTGTGTATCTTGTATTTAAGCAGTTACAATTTGGTGCTTTGAGTCCATTTCTCTCCTACTGACCACTGGATGTTCTACATGGACCTCATGGTAAAGACTCTCTGAGGACTTAAGAATTAGAATTGTTGCTCTCCACAAAGATGTCGAGGCTCCCAGAAGATCAGTATCACCCTGAAACTGAGTTACAGTACAGTGGTCAGGGTCACACAGAGGTTCTCCAAGACGGGTTCCCCTCTGAACAGACCCCACAAGGGTCCATCGAAGAAGTCGAGTCCTCGTGCTGTGCGTCAGGTGCAGAAGCTGCTTCAAAAAACAGACACTTGAGTGCTGCAGCATTGATTTGGAGGTTGCAGACAAAAGACGATCCACTCATCAGTGCTCAAACCGTACGCCACACCACAACAAGTCAGTTTGCAGGCCGTCATAACAGAAGGAGTTCTGCTGTTCACAAGAAACCCCGCAAACAATTTGCTGAAGACGACCTTCTGTTATCATCATATCCAAGTCCTAAGTGTGATTATTGAGCATTTTTAACTCAAAATATCTGGAACTCTGGACGGTGCAAAAACTCCATCTAGTCACAACGTACAATCTTATTTCTAGCCATATAAATCATATTGATCTTATTTTAAAAATAAAATACTATACAAGAGCAGATTGTATGATTGATTGTTATTTTTACCTGCAACTTGAGCTTAATTACCATCAGATACATTATTTGAGGCCTTGTATCCTTTAAGACTTTATTTTAGCTCTAAGAATTGGTTTTGTTCCCAGTAAACAAATGCTCAATATTTACACTTCGGACTTGGATATAATGATGACGATTCCTACATTAAGAGAATTTTTGTTCTTGTTCTCTGGATTTAATATCTCTTTACAAATTTTTAAAAGTCTGCATGTTTATGGCCCATATAAGAGTTTCTGACGTTAAAATGTATATTCTATACAATATATTAAATTCATTATTAAATAAATGTTAAAGCAGCTTTACAGAAATCCAGCTATGGACTAAGAGAATCTTCATTACAAAACATTCTTACATTTAAAATAAATATATTATTCACCATCTAAACCCCCAGTTAAATTCAACTCACCTTCATGGAGAAAAACAAAGCCATCAGACCCAGACACAGCGGGTTTCCATAGTACAAACTGACAATGGACCAGACTACATAATCAGGTGGATGCTCCGGCATGGACACCACAACTGTCCCTGCTCCTCTTCCATCACCCAGAGGAACGTTCAGTGGAACCGTTGTGCTCTGCATCTTGTTCAGGATCATGCCTGTTTGAGGTCCTTCAGGCTTGATCATGGTTTAGGTTAGAGGGCGTGTCCTTTTCTACACACACTGACCACAGTGTATGACCTACTTTAGGACTTCTGAGTAATTTCTTACTTGATGAAACGCCACCACTTTATTTGCACAAAAAGAAATTTGAAGCATAATTAAGAAGCAAGAAATCATATCAAATAATCATGTATAGCAAATCATTAGGATTTTATTGAATTTAGTTTCAGAGCACACAGAGCAACACTTCTACAGGGTTTCTATTATTAATAATGAGATACGGGACGTAAAAAAAAGACATCGGATTGTAGTTTGACTTCAGTAAAGCAAAATCGCATTCTGATCGCAACTTTCTGATCTAAAACGCATCGTTTCATCTTCGAGTATATCAAAGTGCGTATAAAAAAAATACAAATCTTTCATTGGTTGCAAATGTCAAACAGCATTACCTACACATACCTCTAGGGTGTGCTGCTTCTCACTGTGAAGTTATTAGACTATTAGTGATTAACAATGTAATATTTAAACAGACGCACGATCACGGTTATTCACACGGAGAACGTTTCTGTTGCTATGAGAAACAGATGAACTAATAAACAGCAATTTTGATCATTCAACCCAAATACTACTCAAATCATATTAGCAAGATGTATTTAATACGTGACTGAAGGCAGAGCTTTCAAAACATTCGACGCTGATCATGACAGTGTAACACAATTACAAAGATTGAACATTAGAAATGCTCAGAAACTAAAAATCACGTGAAAAAAAAAAAAAAAGATTTCTTGCATAATGAAACAAGTGCGGAAATATAAAAGGCTCGGTTTCATCATTTTCAAAGGAATCAAATCAAATCAGTGTCCATCCTGCACACTGAAGAAACGATATGGGGAGGTGGAAGATTAGTGGTTTAGGAATTTGGATGTGAAGGTAATGAGTTTAAATCCCAGGCACACCAAGCTTTCACTCCTGAACCTGAACCCCAGGAACTGCTCAGGTATAAGAAGTGGCTCTGTATAAGGACGTCTAAATGTTATGAAATGTTATGAGCTCTCTCATGTCCCCAAGTCATATCGTTTCTCAACATTAACTATGAGAAAACAGAATAAAAAGAATTGAAGTACTTCACATTAATGCTTTCTTTTTTATCTTCTAGTGAACGATCTGATAGAAGAGGTTTAGCGTTCACACTGAACACTTCAGGAACTTCATGAACTATGAAATGATAGGAGAAAAAGAACAAGTGCTCTTGTCAGGTGTGTGCTGCAGTTTTGGTCTGATACGGAATTTCCACACGTCACATCTTGGAGGATGCAGCCACGTCAGAACCTCCCTTCGTATACACGTGGACAGAGTTCTACAAACACACAAAAACAACAATCACGACAACAGAAGGGTTTGTCTGGAGGTAGTGGTGTAACGGAGTGGTGTTGATGTGTAGCTACGATAAGGTTTTACCTTTCTGCCCTCTGCATTGTACTTGTTGAGGAGCGCCTGAACACGAGAGCCGTAATCCTGGTGCACGGCCATCAGACACTGGAGCTGTAGAGGTAAAAAGAGGAAAAGACACACAGAGCTTTGAAACATCCCTGAAATTTTAGATTGGATTTGATTAGATTCACCTTTTTCATTGCACATGTTACAGTACAAGGCAATGAAACACAGTGCAGCAGCAGCAGTGTAAAATATCTACAGGCTGGTAAAACTGATATGTAATAATGATAAATGAATAATATACTATTACACTTTATATCTGGAGATAATAAAAAGACTTTACCATGCGCTCCTGGATGAACAGCTGAGCTCCTTTCAGGTGTCCTGCCATGTTCTGGCACAGACGCTCTCGTTCAGCCTCATTCAAGACCTTGGTGAAAAAAGTGCGAACCTACAGGAGACCAGAAGATCATTAGAGAACACAGAGTTTAATCCCATGCCGACATTTCCATTATATCCCATGACCACTCCATACCTGGGTCACATTGTCCTCATCCGAGCTGTTGTAGCGGGCAACGTCAGGAGAGACCCTGAACTTGGACTCCATAAAGCGCTGCTGACAGTCTGGAGCACTGAAGCTGTTGGGGTAGTAGTTCGGGGCTCCGCCTGTAAAGAAAAATAAACTATCAGTTCTGATGAGTAGTTTTTTGGAACAGTGTTGTGAAATATGTTCGAGTTTCTCACCCTGGTTGTCAGTCATGCACATGGGCCCGTCTCTCTGGTAGTTAGCCACGCGGGCACGATAAGGGCAATTAACGGGCAGCTGGAGGTAGTTGGCTCCGAGCCGATGGCGGTGGGTGTCAGGGTAAGAGAAGAGACGACCCTGAGCAGAACATCATGTTTCAGACCACCAGCACGGCAAAGCTTGTATGTGAGAAGTGAACTGATAATGTTTCTGGACCTTCAGATCTGTGTCTCGATTCAACCCTGTCTCGACGTCTACAGACAATTCCTTAGACTTCATGGCTCGATTTGTGCTCTGATTAGTGTTCACTGAACTGTGGGACCTTCTAAAGACGTGTGCCTTTCAAATCATGTCTAATCAACTTAATTTAATGATATTGTACACTACAGTGTTTTGTTCATTACTTTAGGAATAAAGTTCCAGCTTTTCCCCCTCACTCATGGATCATCAGTTTACTTTGTATATATTTAAACTGAACATAAAAATAAATAAAGCATGAATTAAGTTTTAAAAGCAGAGAAAACAGAGTCTGTATATGCTTTAAAATGATTTCTGTAGGACAGGGTGTACAGTACCAGAACCGGTGTTTGTGATTATATAAGTTTCTGGACACTTGACCATGAGATTTGTGAGTCCAACAGTTTCTATTAGTCTAGTTTTGCATATTTTATATTCTCTTTGCTCACAGATCAGACAAAGTTTGAGGACTTTACCCCCTGAGCTGCTGGTGTCCATGACCAGACCTCTAATAAACAGTGGGGCAAAAAAGTATTTAGTCAGCCACCAATTGTGCAGGTTCTCCTGCTTACAAAGATGAGAGAGGCCTGTCATTTTCATCATTGGTACACTTCAACTATAAGAGACAAAATGAGGGAAAAAAATCCACAAAATCACATTGATTTTTAAAGAATGATGAAAATGACAGGCCTCTCATCTTTTTAAGAGGAAGAACTTGCACAATTGATGGCTGACTAAATACTTTTTTGCCCCACTGTATGTTAGTGTGCGAACATTCCATGGTGGCTTTCAGCAGAATCAGGCCTTCATCCGCTATGAAGCTGGTGGTTTTCATGCACTTGTGCCAATTTTTCCTATCAAACATATACTGCTTTTCTTTGCACAGATCAGAAATGACACCAGTTGAGGCTTTAAGCTTTGTTACATATGTATATGTGTGTGTGTGTGTGTGTGTGTGTGTGTGTGTGTGTAAGAACTTTTGTGTGTGTGTATATATATATATATATATATATATATATATATATATATATATATCTCATAACTTATCAGATAAATGAGGTGCACATAGGTATGAAAGAGAGTGAGTGTGTGTGTGTGTGTGTGTGTGTGTGTGTGTGTGTGTGTGTGTGTGTGTGTGTGAGACTGTACCTGCAGCATCTTGTCAGGACTGGGCTCGATACCAGGCGGCATGTTACTGGGGTCAAACGCCAGCTGCTCCACCTCAGCGAAATAGTTCACAGGGTTTTTATTCAGCACAAAGCGTCCCACTGGAATCAGGGGGTAGTCCTTATGGGACCAAACCTGAGATAAAAAACACCACGATTACTAAAAAGATCAAGTTATTGGCATCAAAAAACATCACAACGTTAATTATAATAAAGCTAATAGCTGAGAGGAAGTCAGAGCACCTTGGTCAGGTCGAATGGGTTCCATGGGTACTTCTCCGCCTGCTCAAAGGTCATGACCTGGATGTAGAAGGTCCAGGATGGGAAGTTACCATTGGAGATAGCGTTGTACAGGTCACGGATGGAGTAGTCCGGGTCAGAGGAGGCTAAACGTTCTGCTTCCTCTACAGTCAGATTCTTAATGCCCTGATCAGTCTGACAGGAAGAGAGGGTGTCACACACACACACACACACACACACACACACACACACACACACACACACACACACACACACACACACACACACACACACCAAAGTCATCGATATACAAAAGAAACTACACACCTTGTAATGGAACTTGCAATACACAGGGTTTCCTTCAGCGTTGATCAGTTTGAAGGTGTGAGATCCGTAGCCATTCATATGGCGATATCCATTCGGTAATCCGCGATCGCTAAAGAGGAAAGACACCTGCAAGAAAATAAATAATAATAAAACATTACATTCTCTAGTTACAGATTAAGAATATTTTTGATCTAAAAACCCCATTTTTAGAGATATGGTAAGAAAAACCACAAAGATGACAAACAATTTCTGTTTGAGTACAAAGTCTGAGGAAAACTACTCCTACAGAGAAGCATGGTGGTGGTGGCACTATAATGCTGTGTGGATGCGGACACAGTTTTCTATCTAAATTTGTGTGGTCTGCTTTATGTGTGGAACAGACCAGTGGTTACGATAAGGGCAGGATTGGAAGGTTGTGGGTTTTAGATCCCAGCACTGCCAGCTGCTACTTCTGGGCCCTTAAACAAGGCTCTTAACCCTCTACTGCTCAGGTGTGAGATCACCATTCTGGCCAGAACATTTATTATTCTTTAAAAAAGGATGATACAAAACATCTATACAGATGTTTTTTCTGTGCTGCGTTAAACAATACAAAAGCGCCCTCTAGAGGTGAATCACTGAAGTCACATGCTGTTTATGTAAAGTGTCTTTTTTTTTTTTTTTTTTGGATGTGACTATTTATTTGGAGTGTTACTTTTTTGTATCAGTTTAAATGCACATTTTATTTTCCTGAATATTTATTAATATTAATAATATATTCATATTAATTTAATTAAACATATTTTCATTTTTAGTACTTTTTTTTATTACTTAATTTTATTACTATTTTGTATGGATTATTTTTCCATTAATCGGTTATCTGGCAAATACAATCCAGGGGTGAAATCCACTATCGGTCGACCTCCATTCCTCACAGTGTTGTTTTGGTCATATTTCTTCAACAGAGTGTTGCGTACTTGTTAATTCACAAAACTTAATCTCACTAAAGCAATAATAGCTGAATGGACAAAAAAATAAAAAATAAAATCACAGATTATTATATGGGTACAGGGGATTTACATTTAAAATGGTATCTTCAACAAGCACATATGGGAGTAATTATTAGGTGTCCACATACTTTTGGATATATATTATATAACCAGGTAAAGTAAAAAAAAAAATGAATCTGAAACCTGATGCAGTGACTCGGGACGCAGACTCCAGAAATCCCACACCATGTCAGGGTCCTTCAGGTGAGTCTGAGGATTCCGCTTCTGAGAGTGGATAAAGGATGGAAACCACACACACACACACACACACACACACACACACACACACACACACACACACACACACACACAAAATTAGCACATTAACACAAATGACTTTTAGCCGCACTAATTTAATTAACCTGCGATTAACACAGCGCTCATTTGTGTTTGATCATTTTTATTCAAAACATATATAAATATAAAAGAGGTGAAATTAAAACCTTCGACGCAACACACATTTATTCACAACATCTTTTCTTTCTCCACCGAGAAATTATTTGCTATCACTAAGCATTAGTTTTAGTCTCGACTCGGCACCAAAAGCCGCCATGATGAACACATCCGGCGATTAAAACCGTCCGTGTGGAAACGTAGCAAATGTTCAGTTCGGTGTCCTGATGATTTACGTCATTTAAAACGCTGTATTTACTTGAAAACGGTTACATGAATATTTAATCTTCATGCTCCATGTTGAGTTCGGTTTCACTAATAATAAACATACATTTGTGCGATTTTTGTTAATTACAGCATTAAAAACTTGAAAAGGTACATTTAAGGTACATTTGGAACAGATACAAATCACGATTTAACTCATGACAGTCGTGATCACTGAGGGTGTACTTACTTTAGTTGGCACTTAGACAATAATGTCTGTAAGTTATTTTTAAAGGACAGTAAAACTGTACTGATACACAAACTGCACGTTTTATTTCTATATTATTGTCCTATAAGAAGGTGTGTTTTCACTTTTATAAGATATTATTTATATAAAAACAAAGCAAGTATAATGAAAATGACAGAAACTCTGTCCATCTCTCTCTCTCTCTCTCTCTCTCACCAGAAGTGCATCCCTGATGAAGAAGATGGGGGTGTTATTGCCAGTCAGGTCCCAGTTCCCCTCGTCGGTGTAGAATTTCACTGCAAAACCTCGAGGGTCTCGAACTGTATCAGCCGAACCGGACTCTCCAGCTAGACACACACGAGGGAAAAATGTGGAGGGGGAAATGATTCTGCTGCTCCAGTTCTGTGTTTGTGTTTTGCACAGAGAAGAAAGGAGTTTATGGGTCCTCATACATGTCCTGCACCACCCTCACATACTTCTCTGACACACCAGACTTCCTCATACAATACCACAACTCCTCTCTCCACTCTGTCGTACGCTTTCTCTAAATCCACAAACACACAATGCAACTCCTTCTGACCTTCTCTATACTTCTCCATCAAAATCCTCAAAGCAAATAATGTGTCTGTGGTGCTCTTCCTCGACATGAAACCATACTGCTGCTCACAGATGGTCAACTCTTCTCTCAGCCTGGCTTTCACTACTCTTTCCCATAACTTCATGGTGTGACTGATCAACTTAATTCCCCTGTAGATACTGCAGGTCTGAACATCTCTTATTATTAATACCAGTCTGGTGCTAAATGAGAGCTATTTCTTCACGGAGGAGAGAAGAAGTGCATCTCACCCACAGTAGAGAATCTCACAGCAATAGGAGTCGTCTTGCCCACGTACTCGAACACCTTGGCCTTGCAGTAGTGTGTGATGTCATGAGTCACCTCAAAATAGCCAAATGCACCTGTACAGAGAAAACAATCCAATCAGAACAAACTCAACCCCCACTGCACCAACACGGTCCATGTTTCTCTGATCAGCCACTGATCACTGTAATCTCTCTTTTCTGTCTATTAACCGTCCATGAGAAACTTCTTCATGGTTTTATTGCTAGGAAGTTATAAGAGGCTGCTTTTTTCCCTTCTTTCTGGAGTGTAACGCAAAACCCACGGCTTGGTTCATACCTCGGTTTTTAAATCGAAGAAATGCAAAACATAAAATTGAAAAAAATGTTTATTATTATTTCAACATTTGTGATCAACATTTAACCAGTTTACGTTTTTAAAACAATTTTAAATCAAATGTCTGTTTGGTTAAATATCAAATAATATTTTATAAAAAATAAATCAAATCACTATATTTATTAAATTGGGTAATAAACACGATTTTACGTCTTAGACCCCATTTGGGTATTACAGCATTACAGTGTGTGTGTGTGTGTGTGTGTGTGTTTTATATTTAATATGTAATTTATTAAAGATATGATCTACTTAACTGTTCTACTTATTAAGTTGATTGATAAGAGTCTTAAACGTAACTGAGTGTAAATAAACCAGTAAATGTAACAGTGTGAACATTATTTTTCCAATTCAATCCTACTACAGTAATAAAAATGTATTAAACCATGAATTAGGCTTCAAAATCAATCATTCCTCATAAATTAGATTATTCAGGCTCAATAAAATGTGCACCTTCACACAGTTTCCCTGTTCTTTCCACTTTTCTCCAAGTCTTGGACGTGATTGAAATAAACACCGGTCTCTTTGTGAAACGCTGTGGAGAGGTGGTCAGTCCTACTGCACCCACACCAGTGAAATGGACCAACTCGGATGAGAGTTAAGTGGAAGCACAGACCTGCTCCTTTGGCATGAACCACTCTTTCAGGGATGCGCTCGCGGTCAAAGTGCGCCATTTCGTCAGTGAAGACGACATCCTGCACCAGCAGTGGCCCTCGGGGTCCGGCCGTCTGGACATTCAGTTTATCGCCTACGGGGACGCCGGCTCCTGTGGTCAACGTGTCGGCTCGCTGAGAACGGAACCAAAAAGGTCCAGCTCCAGTCACTGTAAACTTTATACTCACTACATCTTATCACGCTTCAAAATCACGAGGCACCTTGTGTACAAGTTTCAGCTGAACAGCGTTAATGTGAAGCCCTGATGTATTCTAAACATGTTTACAGATCGACCTTGAATGGTCTACATACACTGCACTTAAACTGGTTACCAGGAGGAGATGAAGAATTCATGAGGTGAACTAGTTCAGGAGAAATAAAACCCTGTTCTTGTGCTATGAGGTTCTGCTGCTCAGTGCTTCATACACACTTGTGTGTGTTTAATGGAAGTCAGTGGGAAGAGAAGTGTAGTGCCACACCTTCAGCACTATGGATGTTCATATCGAGATCAATAAATCCGGATCGACAGAATTAAACTATTGAACACATCGATCTTTCAAAAACTGTGTTTAAATGCAAGTCGGTGTTGAAGAAGGTGTAGTGTGAACCCCCTTAAGCCATGTCACACCTTTAATACCACGGATACCAGGGGTGAGACGCATCAGACTCGAGAAAACGACAGAACGATGTCATCAAACGTGTCGATCCGGATTAAGACCTTCCGAATGTGGATTCTGTCCTCGTTTTACAGAACCACAGCGTTAAGGCTGATCTATTCGTACCAAAGTCGTTTTCTGTCTATGAAGATTTGCTGAGGAACTTCATAGAAACCCTGTAGACCTGAGAGAGGAACATTACTGCTTCTCTGATGATCAGGTCTGCACTTAACAGCATGATTACAGCAATATCGTGTTATCAGTAAAGCACTTACAGACATTAGTAAACAAACAGACTCTGGTTACATAACCACCGACCACGTCACGTGACCCTGCTCTCTGATTGGCTGCCTTTCTGATAACAGCCAACCAATCCCGTGCTCGCATTTAAACAGGCGAGTCCAATACAGTTTTAAGGACTTTAGACTAAAGCCCAAGTCTAAAACTTTTCACCTTCTTGTATTTAAGCGTGCAATTTTCCAAAAATTACAAACAATTCCCAAAAATAACATTTTATATTAGTATAATAATCGCACACACAGAGTAATAGCCGCAATGCATACTGGCTGATCCCACTAATACTCACCATGTGCACAAGGTGTGACTGATTCATATTTAATATCTAATATTAAACATTAAAAGATATAAATGACAGTATATAAATGATTTACAGTAAATCTGCATGGTGTGACCTTTGCCTCGATTACAGTAGCGCAGCTAACACAATGCTGAGCCTAGCTTTAGACTTCAAAAAGCAAACCTGAGATCCTCTATTTTCTTTCCACATTTTCATCTGATCCGTGGCTTTGTCCCTGTTTTCCGCCATATTGCAAAAAAGATTAATCTTCAACAAACTCAAACCCAAGCAGGAGTTATAAAAAACAGAGCTGCAGATCTTCCACTGTTTTTGTTCCTGAAGTTCAGCTAGCCCCGCCCATGGCCCCGCCCACTGTCCTCCTATTGGTCAGTGAAGACCGACATGACACGCAGTCCTTATTTCACCTGGTCCCGATACAATCAAATTGAAATGAAAATAAAAACTCTACATTTTAGCATAAATTTTCACTTATTTTCCTAAAATTTTCGAAAAGAGAAATTAAGCTTTGTCCCTACTTTTGCCGCGTTCCGTCCTTGTATGCGCATGTGTGGAAAAACTGGGGCAGGGGGCACGAATCAGTATTGCGCATGCGTAAACTGTCACACCAGAATACATCATAGGAACACAAAGCACAGAATTCATGTAGTGTTATTAAAGCCTTATTTTGCATTGATTACACTTAAAATGTGGTCTAATCATCCAAATCTAGGCAACAGACAAGGAACAAAAATAGTAAATCAGAATCATTGATCAATTAGGGAAAGAGTTTGTTGTTGCTCACAGTAAAAGATTAAAGTAAATATTCAAGTAAAAGAAAATTAATGAACAGAAAAAATATACATATTAAGTTTTATATTAGATGATGTGAAATTTGTTACAGCAGTGAAAACATGGCAGAATAAAATCACCAAAAAAGCCCAGCAGCGTCTCTACTTCCTGAGAAGGCTGAGGATCTCCCTCCCTCCATCCTGACCATGTTCTACAGAGGGACCATTGAGAGCATCGTGAGCAGCTGCATCACTGCCTGGTTTGGGAACTGCACCATCTCGGATCGCAAGACCCTACAGAGGATAGTGAGGACAGCTGAGAAGATCATCAGAGTCTCTCTCTCCTCTATCATGGACATTTACACCACACGCTGCATCCGCAAAGCAAACAGCAATGTGGACGACCACACACACCCCTCACACACACACACACCCACACACCCTGCACACTCCCCTCACACACACCCCTACACACCCCTCACACACACTCTTCACCCTCCTGCCATCAGGGAAGCGGTTCCGAAGCATTCGGGCCGCCACATCCAGACTGTGTGACAGTTTCTTTCCTCAATCCATCAGGCTTCTCAACAAACATCTGAACTGAACTTAACTGAACTCACACACACACACACACACACACACACACACACACACACACACAATTGTGTGTCTAATCTGTACAACCTGGACTCAACACACACTCATACTTACTTCGCACACCCTTGACTTCAGCACCACTCACATTACATCACTTCATTACCGTAAACTGTTTACAGAGTCCCTAACCCTGTGTTTTCTGTTCTGAGATTGTTGTTTAATGGAGCATCAGGGTTCTGGAGAAACGTTGTTTCATTTCACTGTGCACTGTGTCAGATATATATGGTTGAAATGACAATAAAAGCTTCTTGAGAGTCACGTGGGACCGCCGAGGAAGATGGCAGCATAGTTGTGTAGCTCCCTAGGTCCACCCATATTTTCAATTTATTCGAGCGTATTTACTCC
The DNA here is from genome assembly GCF_014805685.1 of Silurus meridionalis. NCBI lineage: Eukaryota > Metazoa > Chordata > Actinopteri > Siluriformes > Siluridae > Silurus > Silurus meridionalis. The sequence goes on from NC_060893.1 coordinate 504,249, forward strand.
ACGTGTATTTCTCAAAGTTGGTGTCCCTGGTAATTAAACACTTGTAAATAAAGAAAAAGTGGTCTGGACCGCAAATGTTGACGTCCACATCTAAATATTTTAAGGGAGCAACAACGAGCCGCATTTCAACCAGGTAGACTTCGCCAGCACACGAGTCACCATCACCCCAGCCGATTAAACAAGGTTCAAAGATGGAAAACCTATTATCCGAAATAAGCAAAATGAGCTCTACTTTGCAAGGAGTAGCGACGGATGTGTCGTCAATCAAAGAGGGTGTTACTGACCTCAAAAACTCTGTGCATGCAATCCGAGAATGGCTGGACGAAGAGGAGGGCTGCATCTCTAATATGGAAGACGTCACCTCGAAACTTGTCGGTGAGCGGCATGATAAACTTGTGGAAGTTATGTGGAACCGAATTGAAGATCTAGAAAACAGCATGAGGATGATCGATCTGAAAGAAGGGCTGGAGGCAGGTGGAATGGTCAAGTGCGTGTATAAAATCTTATCGGAAGGACTGGGTATCGATCCGGATGGAGAGTTTGAAATTGAGCAGGCACATCACGCTCCCGCTTCCAGGCCCAGTACAGATCAGCCACCGAGAATTGTCTTGATCAAGTTTCTATGTTCGTTAGCCAGGGAGAAGGTATTACAAGTGGCCAGGGAATGACCGAATGGGAGGGATGTCGGATTTCCTTCTTCTCCAACATGTCAAGAGAGTTAGCCAGAAAACGGAGGGAATTCACCGTTTCGCGTGTCAACGTGAAATATACACTGGCATATCCAGCCTCTCTTCGTTTTACATGGCAAGGGAGAAGTAAGGTGTTTACATCAAGTGTGGATGCAGAGCGGTTCGTCAAAGAACACTGCGGTGCGACGGAATGATGGGACCAAATACTCTTTACAAGATCGCCGAAGTGGAGCATATGGGTCAGGTGCGGTGGGTCAGGTGTGGTGGTCAGGTGCGGTGGGTCAGGTGCGGTGGTCAGGTGCGGTGGGTCAGGTGCGGTGGGTAGGTGGGCGGGTGAGCCGGATAGCTGTGCTGTCTCTGAACAGTTTTGACAGCCAAGACAGGGCTGGGTAGCTGATTCGGGACCTCACAGACCGCAATCTCGGGTTGTTTGGACTAGGACGGTCCTCGTTGTTTGGTATGGCCGTTCTTTTTTTGTTGTCTCTTCTTTTTATTTTGTTTGTTGTTAAGCTTTGGGTAGGGGGTTTGATAATTTGTTACTGTCTGGGGAGCAATAGCGTTTTGCTGAATGAAGTTTTGGTGTTTAAAATGTTCAACTGTCGTTTGTTAAGTTTGAGTGAATGTACATCGCGGTTTAGTATACCATTTCCCAACATAGGGCAGTCATCCAACATATCTGGTTACACGCACGGAAACGTGTGATTAATTTATATCGTGCATTGGTAGTCACATCAGGTTTATAACATGGAATATTAATGGGTGTGGAAGTCCAATTAAAAGAAAAAAGGTTCTGTCGTATCTCAAAGATAAACAGGTGGATGTTGCTTTTGTGCAAGAGAGTCATTTAACGGATAACGAAGAGCTCAAATTCAAGCGGGACTGGGTGGGGCATGTCTTCTATTCATCATTTACGAGCAAACAAAATGGGTTAATGATACTAATAAATAAGAGGCTGAATTTCGTAATGTAACAGAAACTAAATACGATGTGGGAGGATTCTTTGTATAGAAACCCTCATTAATGGAGTAAAAGTGATATTATGCAATGTATATGCCCCCAATAAGACAGATCCAGGTTTTGTTCATAAAGCAAACAAGATTCTTGGTGAAAAAGAAGACAAATAATTTTGGTTGGGGACCTTAATCAGGTTATGGATGGGGTTTTGGATAAGAGTAAATGTGGGAAGCACTGTGCTTGTGGGAAGCACTGATAGGTTGGCATTCGTATGGGAGGCCTCAACGGCGTACTTTAGAGGGAAACTGATTGAATAGGCAGCTAGAAAGAAGAAGGAAGGAAGAGACTTGGTTAAGAACTTGGAAGCAACAATTTGTACATTGGAGAAGGAGCTGGCTAGACACTACTCTAATGATTTATATCAGGATATTTGTAGATATAAATTTCAGCTACACGATGTATATAATAGAAAAGCTGAGTATGCACTATTTAGGCTGCGGACCAGGTTTTATGAGAGCGGTGAAAAAGCGGGCAACTCCTGTCCAGACAATTAAAACAACAAAATGCTGCTAACGTTATTCCGGCAATTAAGAAAGGAGAAGAACTGGAACAGTTTTTTTCTAATATAGAGTTACCTAAGTTAGATACATTGCAATCTGAGTCTCTAGACTGTCCTATTACAGAAGAGGAGGTCAAAGCTGCAAACACCTCTATGAAATCTGGTAAATCGCCAGGGGCAGACGGGTTTCCAGCTGAATATTATAGGAAGTATGTTGTCTATATAGAGGCGTTTGAGACTGGAGAATTGCCTGGTACTTTCATGGAGGCATTGATAACACTGATACCTAAGAAAGATAGGGATTTAACTGATCCGGCTAATTTCAGGCCAGTAAGTCTTATCAATGTGGACTGTAAGGTGTTGGCGAGAATTTTGGCGGTTAGAGAAGGTTCTTCCAAGTATAATCTATAAAGACCAAGTGGGCTTCATTAAGGGAAGGTCATCAGCCGATAATATGAGAAGGCTAATTCATCTGATGTGGCTAAATTCTTCAGAGAACACCCCGATCGCAGCTATATTGTTGGATGCCGAAAAGGCTTTCGACAGGGTGGAATGGGGCTTTTTGGCTGCAGCCCTGTCTAATTTTGGGTTTGGTCGTATATGTAGGTCCTGGGTTAGTTTATTATATAAGAATCCTAGAGCAGCAGCGATGACAAATGGTGTGACTTCCTCATTTTTTACAATTTCAAGAGGTACTCGTCAGGGATGCCCACTGTACCCGTTGTTATTCACGATGGTTTTGGAACCTCTGGCCATTATGATCAGGGCAGACCCAAACATTATGGGAGTAAGGGGGGGTGGGAGAGGGGACGAATGCGGGTGATATTTTGTTGTTATCTCGTGATCCTCTCAAATCTCTACCTCCATTAATGAGTGTTATACAATTATATTCAAGAGTGTCAGGATACAAAATAAATTGGGAGAAATCTGAGGCTATGCCAATATCTAGAACATGTCACTCCCATACAGTGACCCAATTCGGTTATAAATGGATTCCAAAAGGTATGACATACCATGGGGTTGAACTAACACAGAACTTGGAGGATATAATGATGTTGAATTATGAGCTGCTGCTGTCAAAGATAAAGCACAATGTGGACCAGTGGGAACAGCTGAAACTCTCTCTCCATGGGGTGAAGTCAATGTTGTCAAGATGGTTATTGCTCCACAGTTCAATTATATATCCATGATGATACCTGTAAACATTCCAGACCCTATCTTCTTTTTATGGGATGGAAAAAGACCGAGGATTAAAATGAGTAAATTGACTTCCTCAAGGGACAAGGGGGGTCTTGAATTACCTGATGTGAGATTGTATACTCTTTCTTTTAAAATGGCCAAGCTGGCTAAGCATTGGGACAAGACAGATTCTGAGTTGGACTGGTTTAAGATAGAACAGAAACTGGCCTCACCATTTCATCCCATTAACGTTCTTTCACAATGCTCTGGAGCTAAATGGGAAACATGTTTGGAGCAAAGTTCATAAACTGTGCAAGACATCACATTATAGACAGTCATATGCGTCATTATGGAGGAATCCTGAAATGTGCATAGGTAACGCCAGTGTGTTTTGGGAACAGTGGCATCTTAAAGGGGTAACTGTAATTGGTGATCTGTATGAAAATGAAGTTTTTTGTCTGAATTGGTGGGAAAATATAATATTGGGGGTCAAGGAAATTTTTGGAAATATCTGCAGATTAGACACTGTGTCAAGAGCAAATCTAATACGAGTGATAACCCTGTTTATACCTATCTTCAGTTGCCACATGTAGTTCAGACTGCTTCTATGTGTTACAAATCAATGCTTAATGTAAATGCAGATACCCATGAGAACCTGAGGACTATTTGGCAAAAGGACTTGAGCATAGATATCCATGAAAATGATTGGCTGTACATCATATCTAATGTGGGTAAGAACATAGGGGGTGATTCATTCATTACAAAGTAGTACATAAATATTATTGTACACCATCCAGGCGTTACAAAAAGGGTATAGCTGGAAATAATCTGTGCTGGAAATGTAAGGAAGAAGCGGGGAGTTATTTGCATATAATTTGGGAATGTTCCTTAGTTCACCCATTTTGGTGTAAAATTCTGGGAGTAAAAATTCTTGGATGGGATCCAACATACCTGTGGAACCACGACTATGCATTCTGAGAGATAAATTAGTGGTACCCAACATAACAAAGAATGTGTTTACTCTAGTTTAGATTGGTTGTATTACAGCTGCCACGATGATTTTACACAATTGGAAATGCCCCAAAACACCAGACTTGAAAGACTGGATTAATGGGATGATTGAAATTGCTTCGTACGAGAGCATGTTGGGGAGACTGCATAGTGAAGGAGGCATGAAGAAAACTTGAGATCATTTCTGGCAACATAAAAATGGTTTGAATAAGTGGGACTGATTAATGACTGTTTAATTTCCATGTGCTTATAATTGTAATTGTAATTAATCATAATTGTATTCCACTGATAGTGACGTGGCTAAATGTGTAATAGCAAAGATGATTACTGAATGCCGTGTTGATGTACTTTGAAGTTTGGACTGTTGAACAATAAAAAAAGTTGAATTATAAAAAAAATAAAAGCTTCTTGACTTCACTTGAAGAGTCAGACTACAGTAATAGTTATAAAAGTTATTACACATGTGACTAATTATTATTATTGCACTGCCCAAGATATTAACAATATATAAGTGTGGCAATCTCTCTCTCTCTCTCTCTCTCTCTCTCTCTCTCTCTCTCTCTCTCTATATATATATATATATATATATATATATATATATATATATATATATATATATATATAAAGTTTAAAGCAGATTTTTAAGCATATTGAGTAATCATTTTTAAAAAAGTCTACTTTTATGTACACATTTTCCAAACGCTAACTGAAGTCCTGTGTTTCAATTCAGGAAATTACATTAGATATGGGACGTGTACTGCTGCTGCTTACTGACAAAGCTCCAAAAGAGCAATTTAATTAGTGTAAAACCATTCCCTCGATCCCATCAACTTTTACAGGGTCTTGGAAGAAGCATTTCAGAGATAACAACATTCTGGAAAGAGCTACGAAAGAATTTCTCAAAACCCAGACATTTATCTCTACACAAAAAGACTCCAAACAGATTCTATTCTATTCAAAGTTACTACTTTCTGTAGAAGTGGATGACCTGCAATCAGTATAGACAAGGTGAAAAGTATTCTAAAAAATACCAACAACCTTGTTCTTTTTTCATGCTGTAATAAATAAACCCTGCAGAAATAATATGAGTCTAAAGGGTTTTACAGTATATCCACTGAATATGTTTTTATATTTACATTTATGGAATTTAATAGACACCAGACCATTTACCTTAAAACACACTAATGCTGAGGAATACACTCTTAATATATCTCACTAAGCAGTGCCCACAATGAAAACCTGAAGGGAGACTGAGAATATTCTTGATTTCCACCTAATAGAAATAATGATCCTGGCATTAATAAAGTTAGAAAAACAACAATACAGAAGTGAGTTCATGTTAAATGTTATACAAAAGTCCTACATGATCAATAGTGAACATATTTATGACAGAATACTGTAACACACACATTTATGAAATACTAAGTGAAATCCAGACTTGAGGCTCCATTTGTTTTTGTAAAATATAATTTGATGTATTCTTTTGTTTCAGTCTTAAATGGTTTGAAGACTTGAGTGTAGAAAAGTCCTTTGGCTCCAAGTTCTGCTGAGTAAACATCTTTACTCTAGTCTACTTATCATAATCTTAATCACATCCATCATAATGCTGGTTGGCAGTGGCAGACTGGCGAGTTCCTGTGTTTGATGGTTAAAATGTTTTAAAGTCAGTTTATTTCTCTAACTGATCTGAATAAATTCATTGTTATATTCAATTCCATTCCATTCAGTTTTATTTGTGTAGCACATTTAACAATATATATTTTCCAAAAGCAGCTTTTTAGAGGTAAATGGGCTATAAAAATTCAATGTATAATTTTAGTGCCTATAAGTTTGTCCCTGATGCCAGTGGAGACTGTGGTGAAGGAAAAACTCACTGAGCTGATATCAGAATCAGAATCAGAATCAGGTTTATTGACCAAGTGTGTTGACACACACAAGGAATTTGGTTCCAGCTGTTTGTTACTCTCAAAAGTACAGACATAAATAAAAACCTATACATGACAAAACAGACACGACAAGACAAAAACAGACTATACAAGACAATACAGACAATACAGACAATACAGACAGTATAGACAGTGTGGGTAATAAATAGGGATACAGACCAGTAATGTACATAAAGTGTGGGAGTGCATGGTAGTGCAAATGACAGTATTGTGTGCCAGGTATGATGAAAGAGTTTACTATAAAAACTTTGTACAGTATACAGGGAGTGCAGAATTATTAGGCAAGTTGTATTTTTGAGGATTAATTTTATTTGAGGATTTAATTTGAACAACAACCATGTTCTCAATGAACACAAAAACTCATTAATATCAAAGCTGAATATTTTTGGAAGTAGTTTTAGTTTTAGCTATTTTAGGGGATATCTGTGTGCAGGTGACTATTACTGTGCATAATTATTAGGCAACAACAAAAACAAATTCATACCCATTTCAATTATTTATTTTTACCAGTGAAACCAATATAACATCTCAACATTCACAAATATACATGTCTGACATTCAAAACCAAACAAAAACAAATCAGTGACCAATATAGCCACCTTTCTTTGCAAGGACACTCAAAAGCCTGCCATCCATGGATTCTGTCAGTGTTTTGATCTGTTCACCATCAACATTGCGTGCAGCAGCAACCACAGCCTCCCAGACACTGTTCAGAGAGGTGTACTGTTTTCCTCCTTGTAAATCGCACATTTGATGATGGACCACAGGTTCTCAATGGGGTTCAGATCAGGTGAACAAGGAGGCCATATCATTAGATTTTCTTCTTTATACCCTTTCTTGCCAGCCACGCTGTGGAGTACTTGGACGTGTGTGATGGAGCATTGTCCTGCATGAAAATCATGTTTTTCTTGAAGGATGCAGACTTCTTCCTGTACCACTGCTTGAAGAAGGTGTCTTCCAGAAACTGGCAGTAGGACTGGGAGTTCAGCTTGACTCCATCCTCAACCCGAAAAGGCCCCACAAGCTCATCTTTGATGATACCAGCCCAAACCAGTACTCCACCTCCACCTTGCTGGCGTCTGAGTCGGACTGGAGCTCTCTGCCCTTTACCAATCCAGCCACGGGCCCATCCATCTGGCCCATCAAGACTCACTCATTTCATCAGTCCATAAAACCTTAGAAAATCAGTCTTGAGATATTTCTTGGCCCAGTCTTGACGTTTCAGCTTGTGTGTCTTGTTCAGTGGTGGTCGACTTTCTGCCTTTCTTACCTTGGCCATGTCTCTGAGTATTGCACACCTTGTGCTTTTGGGCACCCAGTGATGTTGCAGCTCTGAAATATGGCCAAACTGGTGGCAAGTGGCATCTTGGCAGCTGCACGCTTGACTTTTCTCAGTTCACGGGCAGTTATTTTGCGCCTTGGTTTTTCCACACGCTTCTTGCGACCCTGTCGACTATTTTGAATGAAACGCTTGATTGTTCGATGATCACGCTCAGAAGCTTGGCTATTTTAAGACTGCTGCATCCCTCTGCAATATATCTCACTATTTTTGACTTTTCTGAGCCTGTCAAGTCCTTCTTTTGACCCATTTTGCCAAAGGAAAGGAAGTTGCCTAATAATTATGCACACCTGATATAGGGTGTTGATGTCATTAGACCACACCCCTTCTCATTACAGAGATGCACATCACCTAATATGCTTAATTGGTAGTAGGCTTTCCAGCCTATACAGCTTGGAGTAAGACAACATGCATAACGAGGATGATGTGGTCAAAATACTCATTTGCCTAATAATTCTGCACTCCCTGTATAGAAGCAATAGTGTGTGCAACATATACAGATAATGTGATGAGTGAGAGTTCTGTGACAGTTCTGTGCAGTACTCATAGATATGAGCAGGGAATATAATTATGGTCAGTTGTTAGTGAGGGTGATTGCTTGGGGAAAGAAACTGTTCCTGTGTCTGGCAGTTTTAGTGAACAAAGTTCTGTAGCGCCTGCCAGAAGGGAGGAGCTGAAAGATGTTGTGTCCAGGGTGTGAAGGGTCATTAATGATTTTTCCTGCCCGGTTTCTGGTTCTTGTATGGTACAAGTCCTGGAGAGTGGGCAGGGGGGCACCAATGATTTTTTCTGCTGTTTTAACAGTTTTCTGCAGTCTGTTTCTGTCCTGTTTTGTTGCTGCTCCAAACCAGATGGTGATTGATGAGCACAGGACAGATTCAATGACTGCAGTGTAGAACTGTATCAACAGCTCCTGTGGCAGACTGTACTTCCTTAATTGCCTTAGAAAGTACATCCTCTGCTGGGCCTTTTTCAGAATTGAGTTTATGTTTGATTCCCATTTCAGGTCTTGGGAAATGGTAGTGCCCAGAAACTTGAAGTTCTCCACAGGTGACACAGGAATGTTGGATATTGTGAGGGGGAGTAGTGTTGAAGGATGTTTCCTAAAGTCCACTATCATCTCCACAGTTTTGAGTGTGTTTAGCTCAAGGTTGTTCTGACTGCACCATAGCACCAGCTGCTTCACCTCCTGCTTATATGCAGACTCGTCACCATCTTGGATTAGTCCAATGAGCGTGGTGTCATCTGCAAATTTCAGGAGTTTGACAGTTGGGTCACTTGATATGCAGTCATTCGTATAAAGGGAGAATAGCAGTGGGGAAAGGACACACCCTGAGGAGCACCAGTGCTGACTGTCTGAATACCGGAGGTAACACCTCCCAGTCTCACCTGTTGTTTCCTGCCTGTCAGGAAGCTGGTGATCCATTGACAGATGGCAGGGGTATAGTAAGGTTTAGGAGTTTGAGTGGAGGATTCCCGGAATTATTGTATTGAAAGCCGAACTAAAGTCAACAAACAAAATCCGGGCATATGTTCCTGGGCAGTCAAGGTGTTGCAGAATGTAGTTTAGCCCCATGTTGACTGTGTCATCCACCGATCTGTTTGCTCGGTATGCAAACTGGGGATCCAGCAGCTGTTCTGTCACCTTCTTTAGATGGGCCAATACCAGCTTTTCAAATGTCTTCATGACGACAGATGTCAGAGCGACAGGCCTGTAGTCATTCAGTCCAGTAATGGAGGGTTTCTTGGGGACTGGGATGATTGTGGAGAGTTTAAAGCAGGAGGGGACCTCACACAACTCCAGTGATCTGTTGAAGATAGAGGTGAAAATGGGAGCCAGTTGGTCAGCACATGCTTTGAGACAGGAGGGGGAGACACCGTCTGGGCCAGGAGCCTTCCTTGTCTTCTGTCTCTGAAAGAGCCGATACACATCCTTTTCACAAATCGTGAGCGCAACTTGAGTGCTGGAAGGAGTTGTAAGTGAGGATTCCAGAGGTGTGATGGGGGCAGACATTGGGCTGGGTTGGATGAGAGGTGTGAAGATATTGTTCTCAAACCTGCAGTAGAAGGTGTTGAGGTCGTCAGCCAGGTCTTTGTTTGCTTCAGTGGGGAGGGGTGGTCTCCTGTAGTTTGTAATATTTTGCAGGCCTTTCCACACTGATGCAGGGTCGTTAGCTGAAAACCTGCTTTTCAGCTTTTCAGAGTAGCTTCTTTTGGCTATTCTGATCTCCTTTTTCAGTTGGTTCCTGGCCTGCTTGTACAGAGCTTTGTCCTCCCCTCTGTATGCATCTTCCTTGGCATGTCGAAGTTTTTTCAGTTTGGCTGTGAACCATGGCTTGTTGTTACTAAACTTGCAGAAGGTTTTGGTTGGCACACACGTCTTCACAAAAACTGATGTAGGATGTCACAGTGTCAGTCAGCTCATCCAGGCTGTCAGTTCCAGCCTCAAAGACACTTTGACCCAATCAGTGCAGTCAAAGCAGTCTTGTAGTTCCTGCTTTGCCTCACTGGTCCATCTCTTCACTGTTTTGACTACAGGCTTAACAGATTTTAGTTTCTGCCTGTATGTTGGAATAAGATGAACCAAGCAGTGATCAGAGTTCCCTAAAGCTGCCCGGGGTACAGAGCGATACGAGTCCTTAAGAACGGTGTAGCAATGATCCAGTGTGTTTTTCCCTCTTGTCGGACAGTTAATATGTTGCCTGTATTTTGGAAGTTCTACTGTTAGTTTTGCTCTGTTAAAGTCTCCAAGGATAATAAAAAGAGAATCCGGATGTTTTTGCTCCAAGCCGGATATTTGGTTTGCCAGGTTTTGCAGTGCATCATTCACGTTGGCCTGAGGTGGGATGTAAACTCCGGTCAGAATGAATGAGGAAAATTCGGTTTACAGTTTATTACCAGTGATTCCAAGTTTTCGCTGCAGTATTTATCCAGCACTGTGACATCTGTACACCAACGTTCGTTAATGTAGAAGCAGATTCCGCCGCCTTTCGTTTTGCCCGATAGCTCCGTTACGCGATCCGCTCGGTGTAAGTGAAAGCCCGAGAGAAGTAATCCGCTGTCCGGGATTGAGTGACTGAGCCAAGTTTCAGTAAAACAGAGAGCAGCGGAGCATGCAAAATCTTTGTTTGTTCCGTTAAGAAGAGTTAGTTCGTCCATTTTGTTCGGCAGTGAGCGGAGGTTCGCCAGGTGAATTGACGGGAGCGCAGTTCTAAATCCCCTCTGTCGCAGCTTCACTAGCGCGCCGGCGCGCTTCCCCCGCCGGCGTCTCCTCCATGTGCCATAGAGAGTGGCTGCAGCTCCAACTAAGATCTCCAAATAACTTTCCGGGTTTGTAAAAACTGTTGAAAAAGTGTCTGGAGTGAACTCCCCGATGTTAAGCAATTCTTCTTTAGTGTAAGTTATTAGGGTAGGGTAACTAAACACACAGACAATAAACAAAAAGAAAGAGAGTACTAGAGAGAGTCGTGCCGAGGCTGCCATCCGCGGCGCCATCTTGACTCACAAAGAAACCTTGAGAGGAACCAAAAAGGAACCTCGTCCTGATCTGGGTCACATCAAATATCCATTTATTACAGTTCCATCATTGTTGTGGTTTACTGTTTGGTGATCGGTGGTTGATTGCAGAACTGTTCATGTTTGTTGTGATCCTGAGCCATTTTGGCAGACATGAAATCATTACAGTCCAAACTCATCCTCATTGTTCTTGAGGTGCTCAGTAACTTCATGAATCTTTCGGCTGTATGTGCATATGTATATACACTGTGTTTTATCTTGGCTAATGTTGGACATACAGTGATTATATCTTGAACCCCATTTTCTTCTTCTTCTTATTTCGGCTGCTCCCATTAGTGGTCTCCACAGCGGATCATCCATCTCCATCCCCCTGTCCTCTACATCTGCCTCTTTCAAACCAACTACATCACATCCATAAACCTCCTCCTTGGTCTTCCTCTTTTCCTCCTTCCTGGTGTCTCCATCCTCAGCATTCTCCTACGATATACCCCATGTCCCTCCTCTGCACATGTCCAAACCATCTCAATCACACCTCCCTCACCTTGTCTCCAAAACGTACTACATGTGCTGTCCCCCTAATAAATTTATTTCTAATCCTGTCCATCGTCGTTACTCCCAACGAACATCTCAACATCTTCAGCTCTGCTACCTCCAGCTCCACCTCCTGTCTTTTACTCAATGCCACTGTCTCTAATCCATACAACATCTCAGGTCTCACCACAGTCCTATAAACTTTCCCTTTTACTCTCACAGATACTCTTCTATCACAAATCACTCCTGCTATCACTCTTCTCCACCCACTCCACCCTGCCTGCACTCTTTTCTTCACTTCTCTAACACACTCTACATTACTCTGCACTGTTGACACAATGTACATATGTAAATAGTTAGTGGATGAAACGCTGCAGATGTGAAACAGGGAACATGGGTAATGTATGGCCTTCAGTGATGTTCTACCTGATGCAATCCACCTCTTAATCCCATCATTAAAAAGCCACGTCTACAGAAGGCATCAGTATTATAGAGAAGTGCAGTAGATCAGAGCTGCATCACACACAGGATCTCATACAGTCAGAACGAACGTCATCACTAAAGCAAGAAACCCAATGATCACATTTCAACATGTCTCCTTTCACTGTAGCCACAACTGCACCTCCACATACATCATCTCCAGCAGGAGCATCGTTATTCATCTCATCACATCACTCCGGGGTTCCTGCGTTTCTGTACACTGCATTACAGTTTTCCTGGTGATTTGAAATGAAGGTAAATTGTGTGTTTTTTGTGCAAATTCTACAGGAAAGAAAACACAAAAGTATAAACAGTGTAAAATCCTTAACAACTGTTTTGAACTGTTTGAGTGACTTTTTCTAACGACGTCCAGCTTTTCTGGAAAATTCCGTATTGTAAACGTGCTTGTAAGTGAATCCGAGACACTTTTCTCCTCTGTCAGTCGTGCCGAATGAAAAGACAGCCATTAAATCCACACGAATATCTTGAGCTCTGAACAGTGACGCTTGTTAGAGGACCTCAGTGTGGCCAAATCACAATCTGATTGGTTAAAGCGACAGCGTCAAGCAACATGGGTGATGTTTAACTTTAAACAGCCGTTAAGCACAAATCCAGATGAGGTGAAGACACTCACCTGCTCTCTATAGATATATCTAATTCCTCTGCAGTGTCTAATGTCACATCATCAATGTGCTTAACGTAGTGTGGACAGAAAATATGATACATATTAAATCATTTTAATAATATATATATTATATTAAATCATACACAAATATGAGGAAGTACATTTTTGAGTTCAGAAGGAAATCCTGGGGACATTAAAACAATTAGCTTGAAATGACTTTTATATTTGAATCATATTTTATGAATTTTATATACACAGACCCCCCCAACACACACACACACACACACACACACACACACACACACACACACACACACACACACATATATATAATGTATACACACCTTTTTGCTGTTTTTTTACGTTATTTTTGAAAGTCAAGAAAAACAAGCCGAGCCATTTCTATCTTTAAACAGTTGTATATTTGGACATTAATATACCATCATCTATTACACCTTCATGCACTGCAAAATGATGTTTTTTTTTCTTTCTTTTTTTTTTTATTCTCATTGATCACAAACATAATATATATATATATAGACTCAAGCCTAAATAAAATATTGCTTCTCTAGTGGCTGATTTGGCACAGGATGTGTACAATGGAGTTAATCATGAGACCTCAAACGCTGCACTGAGATAGTTGACTTAAAGCTACATTTAAAAATAATAATAATAAATTGAACCTGGTTAGTTGAATCCTTTCTCTTTCTCTCGCTTGCAGGTGAGGAATATTTAGCAGAATCTGGGGATGGGTTTTTATCGTGGTTGCATTTATCTGAACGTCTTCTGCTGAACAAAAGAAATTGTTATTGCCGAACTCCTTACGGTCGTAACAATATTTAGTCTTGTTTTTTTTCTTTCTTTTTTTTTTTTTTTACAAATCCGAATGCATAAAAAAAACAGCATGAACACTTCCAACGAGGGATGCTTGGAATGGATTTGCAGTGCAAAGTGCAGGCAAACAGAGGGCACAGGAAGAACGTGAAAACTTCAATACTTCAGCGAGAATGTGGGTTTTTTTCCTGCACTCTGGCAAACAAATGGTTAAAGGTCTTTTCCATCATACATACAGGTGTGTTCTATTGCTTTTTACTGAGCATCAAAATAGAAAACCACACAACACCGAATAATAATAATAATAATAATAATAATAATAATAATAATTTGTAGGTATTCGAATGTGGCTGCACTTTTCCGAACACAACCGAACAAATGATGTTCAGATCAGCCGCCCTGTTTAAACTGCTACAAATGAAGAGAGATTTAACCTGGATAAAAGGACCTGGGAATTAAAGCAGACACAGGCAGAGTTTCAGTCTTTCGTTCAACATTTCTGCTCCACGGCTCTGTCTGTGTAACTGCTTTTAAAAAGATGATGATTTTTTCCTGAATAACAAAGACCTCTTGCCCCCTTTTTTTCTGAAGTCTTTACAGTTGGGTCACAGAGACAGTAGTCACCATGCAGGCGGGACCAGGAGAGCAGAACTCGGACCGAGTTAGGTCCTCCGCAGCGGGTGCCACATGGAAACCGGTTTGCGCAGCGTCGCCAGCATCTGGTTCCAGTGAGTGATACCCATGCCACTTGCCTCTGGCCCGATGATCACATGACCTACGTTTTCACCACGCCCATCTTCTGTGTTTTCAGCCACCGTGACTCGGAGAGAGAGGTCCTGTAGGGATAATGCAGGCAAACAGTTGGGAAAAATTATAGATATACGTTTACATTACAAACATTACAAAAATCATTTCATTCCTTTGATCAGAAATAAATGTTACAATTTTACATTTTCAAAAAGCAGATCAATTATTTATATATCCAAATAACTGCAGAGCATCTGAACAAACGATTCATATTTGTATTAACATTAATAAAATCGGGTTGCGTTACCTGAAGCACAACAGCAGGCACTGAGAAGATCATGGCCTCATTGAAGATGGGGTTTGTATCATCTCTCTTAATGGAGGTTTTCTTCTTGCTGATCTTCCTGCCGTCTTGGAGGAGGTACACTTTCACAAAGGGATCTGTTCAATTACGCGTCAGGTTAGAAGCGGCGTACAGGAAGCATGTCAGTAAAATGAGGATGAATAATAATACCACGCTGACCTGCAGTGGTTTTGCCGTTAGTCCAGACCAGGTTCTTGGCTTTTGCCACCACCACCGTGAGGCGCTCTGCTGTGGGTAGGTAACTGAGTGAAAGCAGGATTTCTCCCACAGCATCCACAGCCTGCAGAAAAACAATACACTCCAAAAATCACAACTCGCAACATGCGAGATACAAAAGCGCTATACAAATACAGTCGACTTGTGAGATGATCTGAAACACCAGAGTTGGATTTCAACATGACGTTCGATTTGAAAAAGATAAATCACTAAATATCTAATATCTTAACGGCTAAAGAGATAATTTTCTGGAGTTGTTGTTATGAAATCAAATGTGGATTCCATGTGGATTTGAAGGCTATCTGAATGACTCCTGCTACAAAGCTCAGATTTCATCTAATGAAGTATGATATTGATTAGTGTTCAGGGGTCTCCCATGTGTCAACACCTTATTGATGTCCTGGAGGTACAGCCAAGCATTAAAAGGCCTCATGGACAGGTCCAGATCTGAGAGTTTGAGTTCAGCCTGCCCCGCGCTGATGTTCCTCTCATCCAAGTCTACTCCAAACGCTGAGAAACGCAGGCTATACTCATCCACGGCTGCTGCTTCCAGTGGAATGGAGAAACGTTCATCAAACAACACGGTGAAGGCATTGCTCTGAATCTGCAGGAGAGAACACAGGGTTTAGCTGTGAGCAAGCTGCTACATAAAATAGAAAACTGTCTAAATTTGACTTCACCAAAAGTATTTCCTGCTCAAATTTGTATGTAGGTAAAAAAAAGGCATTTATCACAACACTGCAGAATTGCTTCATTTCCATATTTTCATTATACCTTAAACAGCATAAAAGCTCATTTTTATCATGTCATGTTATCTGCATCAAGGATCGGCTCTGAGCCCTTTTCTGTTTGCAGTGGTGATGGACAGGTTGATGGACGAGATCAGACAGGAGTTTCTGTGGACTATGATGTTTGCGGATGATATTGTGATTTGTGGTGAGAGTAGGGAGCAGGTGGAGAAGATCCTGGAGAGGTGGAGGTACTCGCTGGAGAAAAGGAGAATGAAAGTCAGTAGGAGTAAGACAGAGTACATGTGTGTGAATGAGAGGGAGGGCAGTGGAGGGGTGCGGTTCAGGAAGAAGAGGTGGTGAAGGTGGAGGAGTTCAGGTACCTGGGGTCAACAGTGCAGAGTAATGGAGAGTGTGTTAGAGAAGTGAAGAAAAGAGTGCAGGCAGGGTGGAGTGAGTAGAGAAGAGTGATCTCAGGAGTGATTTGTGATAGAAGAGTATCTGTGAGAGTGAAAGGGAAAGTTTATAGGACTGTGGTGAGACCTGAGATGTTGTATGGATTAGAGACAGTGGCATTGAGTAAAAGACAGGAGGTGGAGCTGGAGGTAGCAGAGCTGAAGATGTTGAGATGTTCGTTGGGAGTGACGACGATGGACAGGATTAGAAATGAGTTTATTAGAGGGACAGTGCATGTAGGACATTTTGAAGACAAGGTGAGGGAGGTGAGATTGAGATGGTTTGGACATGTGCAGAGGAGGAACATGGGGTATATCAGTAGGAGAATGCTGAGGATGGAGACACCAGGAAGAAGGAAAAGAGGAAGACCAAGGAGGAGGTTTATGGATGTGGTGAGGGAAGACATGCAGGTAGTTGGTGTGAAGGCAGATGTAGAGGACAGAGAGGTATGGAGACGGATGATCCGCTGTGGCGCCCCCTAATGGGAGAAGCTGAAAGAAGATGATGTTATGTTAAAATACAATCTTTGGATGCAGCATTAAATTTATCTTCACTTGGACTATGAGACCCAAACCTGTTCCAGCATGAAAATGCCCATGTGTACAAAAACAGCTCCATGAAGATATGTTTTACATGAGTTGGAATGGAAGATCTCCAGCTATACAGCTCTGACCTCAAACTTATGGAACACCTTTGGGATAAATGTAAACACTGACTGCACCTCAGGCCTCCTCACCTTCTCACCTACATCAGTACCTGACTTTACTAATGCTCTTCTGCCACTCTCTCCAGAAGAGTGGCAGGTTTTATAACAGCAAATGCGGAATCAAACTTTTGCCCATACAGTAATTTCTCGACTTTTTTTTATTAAAATAAAAATGTCAAGCATTTCCATTAGCATCCAATTTATCTTTTATGAAAATAAAGGAACTGAAATGAACTTACATGAAAATCTTCTTTTTGTAGGCAATGATGTCATACTTTTTCTCTGAACTGTATCTGCATTAATCTTGTATTGTAATATATTATTAGTCAAATGCAACTACTGATTTCCTTCTTACTGATTTTTAATTGATCAATAAACCAAACATAATATTATTCATCTTATTTATTATTTCAGGCTTTAGATTTTCAGGTCATTTGACTTCTTTCAAAGAAATAAAAGTTTAAATGAAATTATTAGGGAAATGGATAAAAATATGCTTAACACTCTTTATTTTTGGATCATTGTAATCTCGGAATAAAAAATATAATTGAAAAAAAATAAATAAATAAATTCATTATGTTTAAGAATTTTCCATGTGCTAAAGGAAGAGCTCCAGGATGATGTTAATAAAAACACCTTTACACAGTGAGTATTTCCAAACCACAAGTATTTAGTCGGAGCTAAACGGAGTGCATGTGTTTTGTCTGCAGTGGGAAAAGCATCAACGCTGCGCTCAGCTACTTTCGAACGACATCGCTGCTGAGAAAAGCTGAAGTCAGAGACCGATCTCCAATAAGAGGCACTTCTGTAACTCTAACGAGCTGCTCAGCTGATATCACTGCCGTCAGGACTCTTTAAATGTGATTAAAAGCTCTGAGGGGGAAAGTGTTTGGAAATACAGGCGGTGATTGAAGACGTCCGTAATGCTGAACCTGAGAAGCAGGTGAATTAGTACTGTTTAAGCAAATCATGTAGGATGTAGTGCAAAAACTAATTTTGGGAGAAAGAGAACAATTTATGTGAGATGACCAGAGGTGGACAGAGGAGACCAAAAACTTTCCAGACCTGCCTGATTCATCCTGATGTCCTACTAAGTCTTCTTCATTCAGAGGCAAATCAGTGCAGAAGATGGTTGATTGCAGTTGAATGTTAAACCATGAAGATGAATCTGAGCTGCAATTGGCCATAAAGAGCCATTTTAGTTGTCACATGTACTTTACAGCAGAGTTAAATTCTTCCCTCGCATATCCCAGCGATGTTAGGAAGCTGGGGTCAGCCATGATACAACATCCCTGGAGCACAGAGGGTTAAGGGCCTTGCTCAAGGGCCCCAAGAGTGGCAGCTTGGAGATACATGTGCTTGTACACCTAACCTTCTGATCAGTAACCCATAGTGTTGTAGCTCCGAACTGCTAGCCTCCGTTCAGACTTCTCTAACACACTGACACATTCTTAACCATATTTATGTGCAAGGAAGAAGAAGAAGAAGAAAATAGGAGAAGAACAACACAACAGCCCTTTTGCTTCAGAACCCTGCTGAGCCCTGATGTCTGCACTATTTCTCTTTTCGTCTTTCTTTCTTTCCTTCTCTGACATTGCTGGCTTCCAGAGAGAGAGAGAGAGAACGTTTAGACTGAATTATAATCCTAATCATTTGGCTCTAATATAATGCTACTGATGCTCTTTAAGAACCCACACATGAGACATGAATGACTGATGATCTGAGCGTGTCTGCAGATTTTGGAGGATTTACGATGGTTGTGTGTATCACAGGTTAAATACATTTGGAGCTCATTGCGTTCACAGCAGGAGGAAATGCAGTGCCTCCAGAACCATGATAATATCCGGGATCTGTATGGATTAAGGCATGAATGATTTATCCATACCGGGGTTTCACAAGAACATTTACACTTTCATACATTTTTCTGAGCAGGTAAAAGAACCTAAATGGTAAAACTGCACAAACGACTTTCCTCACCTGTGTGACGCCCACGTTGATCTCGTCAGGTAGGAGCGTGACAGTGACGTAGCAACCAGGGAAATTCTCCTCCTCCTTCTCCAGCAGGTCTTTGGCCTGATGCAGGGTGACATGTAATAGCGAGGCACGTGCCTCAAGCTCCAGCGTCACCTCCAGCTGACCCACGGTGACATCATGGCCGAACGTTTGGGCGATGGATGAGATGGAGCACAGCGAGTCGACCGAGGCGGAGCGTTTCATCTCGAGGTCCCGGCTCATCAGCTCCAGAGGGCCGAGTTCGCGGAAGCCGTCAGGCGTGTCGGCCAGCTGCAGGCTGGGCTTTCGGCTCGCCGTAGACGCTCTTCTGTGATTCGAAGCTGCGACGCACTAACAAAGTAGATCGCAGGTTTTTTATAAACAAGAGAAAGATTCATGGCAGGTTTTTACAGGCGGAATTATTGAGCACATGAAATAAATGAAGCCTGTTACCTTCTGCCTGACTTCAGAGTACGAGGTGCCATATTTCTCCTGCAGGTAACGGTAATTGAAGTTGGGATACGGCGAGGGAGCGGGGAAAGAGCCAGACCTCCAGAGCTTCCACAGATTTACTCCAACTATACCAAGCAGAACCAGAAAGCCCAACAGGTACACACCGACCTCCCAGACTGGAGGGTCACGGATGACTGAAACCCCCACACATACATATCCTCTATTAGACACTCAATAAATCACTAAACACATGAATACCTCTCGGGTTCTTTTTCTCTTACCGCTGACATGGTAGTCAGAGATGTCCCGGCTATGTGAGGAGGACATGGTCCCACTGCCTGGAGAGAGAATGAACAACAGGTTAGAGACTTAATCTTTCTGTGGGATTAAGAAAGAATACCATTTAAATGCCCAGTTTAGACTTCGAGAAGGAAAAATGGAACCAAGTGACAAGTGTATGAATAAAATTTCTACAACCCCAATTTAAGAAAAGTTGGGACACTGTGTACAATGTAAATAAAACCAGAATGTAATGATTTTAAAATCTCATAAACCCATATTTTATTTACAACAGAACATAAAAATCAACGAATGTTTAAACTGGGGAAATGTACGATTTTGAAGAAAGTAATTTAAAATTTTATGGCTGCAGCGCGTCTTAAATAAGTTGGGACGGGGCAACAAAGGTCTGGAAATATTAAGTGTTATTAACAGTTGGAGAAACATTCGGGTCAGAAAGACGATTAGTATAAATAGTGTATCTTAGAGAGGCTCTCAGAAGTAAAGATTTTCCATGTCATCCACAAAAGCTCTACCATGCAAAGAAGAAGGCATGTGTGACCGTGATCCAGAAACGCCTTCACCCTCTCAGGGCCAAAGCTGATTTAAAATGTACTACAGCAAAGTGCATGAACACCAGGTCCTCCAGACTAAAGAGGAGAGGGATCATCCCACATGTTATCAGCACTCAAAAAGTCACATCCCTAATGGTTATAGGAGTGCATTAGCACCTGTGGAACGGGCAGCATTCACATTTCCAGGCTTCATTAATGCTGAACGCTATATAGAGGTTTTAGAGCAACAAATGCTTCCATTTAGAAAACGTCTGTTTTAGAGAAGGCCTTGCATATTACAATAGACAATGGACATTTGGTGCAACCCAGATGAGGATGGGTTCCCTCTTGAGTCTGGTTCCTCTCAAGGTTTCTTCCTTATGCCATCTCAGGGAGTTTTTCCTTGCCACAGTTGCTCATCAGGGACAAACTTACTTACAAAGAACATATTTACATTTAATCACCACATTATCTGTGTAAAGCTGCTTTGAGACAATGTTCATAGTTCAAAGCGCAATACAAATAAAAATGAATTAAATTGAATTGAATAGCATGACTTCATAGTAAAAGAGTCCGGGTGCTGAACTGGGCTGCCTGCAGTCTAGACCTTTCACCATCTAAAAAAACATTCGTTACATCATGAACCAAAAAACACAATAAAGGAAACCCAAAACTGTTGAGCAACTAGAATGCTGCATCAGACACATATGGGACAACATTCCTCTCCCAAAACTTCAGCAACTGCTCTCCTCAGTTACCAGATGTATACAGACAGAAGACGTGATGCTACACATGGCCCCGTCCCAAATTGTTTTAAACGTGATGCAGCCAAATTCAAATTGACCTTATTTTTTGCCTCAAAATGGTATTTATTCCCAATTTGAACATTTGATATGTTTATTGTGTGTTTTACTGTGAATATATTAGGAATTTATTAAATTTGCAAATCATTGCATTTTGTCTTTATTTACATTTTACACAGTACAAATGATGGTGGTATTAACAGCCGAAACCTTTACAATGTACTGTATAGTGTAATATTTACAAATATGTATGGGGATAAAATGTGTGTGTCAGTGTGTGTGTGTGTGTGTGTGTGTGTGTACAAACAAAAGTTGCTTGGGGGAAAAAATCCCAGGTAGATTGAGATCGAGAGGGAGAGAGAAGCTGGAACATTTCATCATATTACATCTAGATTTCTCTTGGTTTTCACTTTGTTACTAGTTTGACATCTATATAACCAATAGAGCGCTGACAAATCACACTGTTTATTTGACAAGCGTGTCCTTTAGCTGCCAGAAATGTCCAGCAAACCCATATTTCTTCCTTCGCCTTCACTATTCTCTAAATGAAAAAAGAAAAACTGAGAAACTCAATAATCTGACTCATTTTCTCGTTGATATTTACATGCACAAGGTCAAATAAAGGTCACAAAAATAAGTATTATAATGATAAAACCTTTATGATTCACACTGTAAAGGCATTTTTCTCCAACGCTGCTTCCGGAGAAGCACATAATCATTTTACAGTCTTTTCACAGACACAAAGAGGAAAAAAGAAAAAGAAAAAAAAAGCGGTGTTTTGGCAACTTGAGCTCAGTTAGTGACTGAACCCACAGTCTCTCTGTACTGCTGATGTGTTTACACAAATGAGTTTCAAGTTACTGGAGATAATGGGCTGCGAGAGGTCACTATTTGTTCAGCGTGTTTAGATGGTCCACAAATCCCAGGTGCCTTGTCGTGGTTAAAATCCAAACCAAATGTGGGACAGCAGAGATCGTACAATTGGTGCACGAGCTCCAGGGAATATTCACCACTTAATGCAATATAGTGATTGTATTTATTTAAAAAAAATTGAACTGCTCTAAAGTGTATTTATATCTCATAGAAATTTATTAGCATGACAATAAAACTTTCATTTCTCTTATATGTATATAGAGAGAGGAATATAGAGGATTTAAAAGATATGAAAGATCTAGAGCAGTCTGCAACACATATTTGATATTTTTATGCAAATATAAAAGAAGTACACGGATTGTAACTATAACTGTAACTATATATGTAACTGGAATTGGTTGAAATTGTTATTTTGGATGGTCAGGGTTTCTTGTGTTGCTGAATATCAGGGTTTTTTATCCAGACATCACTGATTAAATGAGATCGAGTTCTAGGGAGAAACGTGTGAGAAGAGAAACTGCTGCTGCAGCACAGAGACAGCAACTTAGACTTCTGTCTGTTCATCTCTGTCTCTTTCTATCTATCTATTTATCTATCACTATTTAGGTTCTATCACAGGTATACTAGCCAATCATGAATATTCATGAGCTGATGTATGCAGAAGAGGGCAGAAAGTGTTTTTACCTCTGAGTGTGTTACTCTGTAATCCAGCACGATATGTTTTACTGTATTATCACAAGCAACAGCTGTCTAACAGTCGTTTAGTTTAGAGTTTAATGAGCTTAAAAGAAACCCAGGAAACAAAGAAAATGATATTCTCTCTTTAACATCCACCTCAAGACAGTGGACACAAACCATTAACCAAAGTTTCTACAGTAAGACAAAAAGATTTCTGCTTTTAGAACATTCCATTTTACCTTTAATCCCCTTTCGCTGTTATAAACACCTCCACTCTTCTGGACAGATGTTCCACTAGATTTTAGAGTGATTTGTGCTCAGTCACTTACATTATTAAAGGTTT
This sequence comes from Silurus meridionalis, assembly GCF_014805685.1. Classification (NCBI taxonomy): domain Eukaryota; kingdom Metazoa; phylum Chordata; class Actinopteri; order Siluriformes; family Siluridae; genus Silurus; species Silurus meridionalis. The sequence goes on from NC_060893.1 coordinate 527,104, forward strand.
TTAGGATGAGAATCCGTGGGGTTTTTACTACATTACACCAGAATTGTTACTTTAGTTTTAATCTATTTGGTGTCTACTTGTTCTTCTCATTGTGCTGTTTTCAGCCCATCAACCTGTTTCTTGCTCTCTCACACCACAGACTAGTGTCTGAAGCTCACAATGAGCAGGCAGAAGGCAGTGAGAAGTCTGGGGTTAATGTGGATGAGACAGAGGGAGTCAGTGATGAGAACATGACTGAGAACTGAGACATTCCTGATCATCATCATCATCATCATCATCATCATCTTTTCTTTGCTTGTGTTCTATATGATGGATCTTCAGTCTGGATACATTCATTTGGTATAATATAAATAATAATTCTACTACTATTACTAATAATAATGTAATGGTTATAGCCAAATTTTGGGAGTCATACCTGAAGACCATCCAACTGAAAATCTGAAAAACAATCTTGATTATAAAAGAAGGCCAGATTGAACGCTTTTGCTGGAACACTGAGCTGCAGTTGGAATATTATAAAACACAAAAACTGCTGTGAATAGATTGCAGGTGACGTCTGTGAAGAGAGCTGTGTGCGTCTCTGTGAAACTGTGAAAATGTTCTTGCGTTTTTCCTCCTGTGTGAATCTGAGACAGGAGGAGGGCTGTGAAAATGTCTGCATGTGAAGAGTGCAAGGAGAGAAAGCATATAAAAGCTTGTGGTAATGAACTCAGGAGCAGAATCACTATGATCATATGTCAAAATAATCAGATTAGAATGTCAGCTGTGCACCAGGACCAATAAAATATCAAATACAGCAGTCCACATTCTGAAACGCTGCACCATAATCTGGATTCTTGAAGCTCTAGTAAGAACGTTTCTGCTGAAAACCCATATTTTTTGCTTTTTCAGAAACTGATTAATATCATACAGTTGTGTGCTGGACAATTATTTTGTGAAAGTGATAAACGGATCATCATGATGCACAATTATTTTATCCTGAATATTTACTGAAAAACATATAATTTATACATTAAAAGGTCAGGATGTAGTAACACTCCCACTGACAGACACATGCAGACGCTTTTCACAGCCATTCAGAAGACCTTCTGTTTGATTTTTCTTGCAGAAATGCTTCTAGTTCTGAAATGCACTATACTGAGAAATGTTTGTGAACACCTGAACATAAGACTGGTTTTGATCTTCAAACATCCCATTTCACATTTAGTCCCCATTTTCTGTCACAACAACCTCCACTCTTCTGGGAAGATGTTGCATTAGATTTAGGAGGAGCTTGTGGAGATTTGTGCTCATTCCAAGATATTTCTCTCTCTCTCTTTGTGCACAAGGGCATTGTCCTGCTGGAAGGGCTGTGGGTCTCCAACTTTGTGTAACACTTTGGGGAAGAACCATAAATGGCTGAAAAATTCAGGTGTCCAAATACTTTGGTCAGCTACTGTTGGAGATGTTGAAAAATCTTCAGCTTGTGCATTTTGAGGAAATTGATTTTTAACACAAAAAGCGGACTCTATATTCAACAGTTTATACAAAAAACAAAGAAACTTCAATAAGCTAGGTAACTTTCCTGAGCTAGTTTTAAGCTAGTCGCTAGCTGCATGCTCTACTGCTAATCTGTAGCAATGATGATGATGTTCACACGGGTAATAGAGGCGTGGTGGCAGTGAAGTAGTCATCAATTTAGCAATATATCGTTGATATACGGTGAATGGTTTAGGATTTAAATAATTCAATTACAGCTGCTTGTGAAAAAAATAAGCTATTTAAAACCTGTATATCTGCAACAGGATTACAGAATAAAGGCACGGATTCTAAACCAAAACACATGAAGTGACATGAATTCAGATCAACTTCATTATACAGTAATACTGATTTAATATAGAACTAAAACTCATTATGCATATTTACTCTCTATACTGTATCATTCCTATAATCTAACACGATATATAATAGAATAAAGACCCAAACATTGTTTTATTGAATAACTGTATTTCTACAATGCTCATGAAATGATTGAATAATGAACATTAATGTTGTTGTTGTTGATTAAAGATACAGTTCTGTTCTAGAACTATAGCACTGTCATGGGAATCCATCTCGAAATTTCTGAATCCGTATACAATCTAAGCCACAATACATGTCCGGAAGTCTATTTTCACCCAGTGTGGGTGTGTGAAGATCATAAGAATGGAGATGAAACCAAACACAGATGCAATCTGACTCATCCGTGCAAAGAGTGCCAGGGAGAAGTTACTTCCTGGGGGGGAGCAGATTTCCCCAGTATAATGGTGTTATTCGTATTTTAGGTTGAATCTGATCATATAAGAGATGTTAACATTTTTCTGTTTTGTTTCACTTCCCAAATGTACTTTTCAGTGTTGGTTTAAAGGTTACGGCTCTGGGTTACTGATCAGAGGATCGGGTTACTGGATTCTCTGGGTTCTCTGGATTACTATTTCATATGATGGGTGAAGACCTTCCTCTTCCTGAAACACCTGAACCAGCCCTTATTTTCCCTGTTTATGTCTTTATGTAATAAAAAAACAAAAACAAAGAAAAAAACAGATTTAGGCTGATGGTATGTGAAGTTTGCAATCTAGTGAACCATCGCTGATGTATTCATTAATGGACAGATCAATGTGGTCTTGTACGTTGTTTTGGATATGGGCGTCTGCTAAAATCCGTAAATGTAAATATAAATGTAAGCAGCAGCAATGACAAGCTGCCACTGACGGGCTCTTGACAACAACAAAAAAACATCTTTACAAAATAAATAAATAAATAAATAAACCTTCAAATTTCACTTGCACTTTTGTTTTGGCCATGTCAGCATTTTTGTTCCGTTTCCCAAATCTTTCAGCATGGTCGTGGGCTGCTCCATGAAATTGACCCATTATCCACAATATTAATTTGTTTGGAGAGCATCTGAAACAGGATTACTCAGATCCCCCTGAGTCACTTTACATTATATGCTATATAATGTAGGACATACGGAACATAAAATGGTCTTGTACTTTATTCTGGCATCTTGGAATTTGTGCAGAAAAGAACAAGATTTCAAATGAAGCCTCGTTAATGTGAACTAGATCACA
>NC_060893.1:532692-552692 GCF_014805685.1 Silurus meridionalis
TTTGCTATCTGAATTTTTCACGTTTCCCTTCATAGAATCAGGAAAAAACTGTTTGTGAAAAACTGCCCTGAGGTCAGATGTGAGAGTTTTGGTGTAGAGGAACAGAGGGAAGGAACAGTTCCTGGCTGGTACCAATAATGTTTCCAACATCTAATCCTGTTCTCCTTATAACTAATATTTATAACAAAAAATAAATAAATAAAAACTAGTTCTTAAGCTATAACTGTACCTTACCTGTGTTTAACTTTAAACTCCATTAATCTTTTGATTGGATCAGATTAGTTTGTAATTAAAATTAAATCATAAATTGACGTATCAAGCTGTTTTTTTAAACTTAAGTAAAAAATCAGAACATAAACAATTTCCCTTTTCCACTTTTATAGAAATGTTTCTTTTTAAACTCATTACTTAACCACAGACAGTATCAGAACATTAAATAACTACATTATATAATTTATATTAAATATATATATAATTTAATTACTTTGTTACTTTATTGCCAACAGCAACAGTTTTTAGATATATTTCCTCCTTTTTATTCTGTCCATCCATTCATCCATCACTCTCTCTACAGCATTAGTCTTGTTTCCGTTGGCAAAAACCTTCATCCGTGTCTAAAATAATTATTTAAAAACAATAAACATTATTTCTCATGGGCTAAGATCTCTAAATTCCTCTTTTTTTCACTGGGGTTATTACAGGCTTCAAAAACATACATCACACACATCAAGCAGCAGCAGAGTTGAATAAAGTGTAAGAACATTTGATTTTGGTTAAACGAGTATTTGTTCACTGCTGCACAGCGTATGTTCGACAGTAGATAGAAGTTCATACTGTAGCTGCTTTTCTTCTTAACTGTGACCTTTAATTTATCATCAGGATCAGTGTAAACTTCTGTTTATCAACCTGGTCCAAAATCGGCCTTCTTCTAACCATGTTTAAAGTTTATTCATGGGTTTGTTTGTTTTTTATACACAGACGTAGAAAAAGAGAGACATGGATCAAGATTTAAAAACATCACTAACGGATGTAGTTATGATTCATCATACAACGTGCAATAAATATAAAATTTTTATACATCATACGCTCCAAGTCAACTATTAGAAAAATTCGATTTTTTTAAATTGCATATTCGTCACATTTAACTGATCGAGTAAATGTTAAAATTACACAAAAATAACCCTTAAAATAAAAAAGGCAGCTTTTAAATTATTATTTAGTAAGGAAAAAAGTTGAACAAACATACCTGCCCCCAATCACCTCGTACTCAATGATGAATAAATGACGAGTAAACTTTTATTTTTTTTTTAAAAGTTGAGTAAATTTCACGTGCCACACCCTGATTAATGCCAGCCCTGTTGAATCAGGAAATCACATACCTGTCTGACAAAGTGAAACTAAAAGATCTAAAAAATCAACACATCATTCAGAGATCTGAAGAAATTCAACAGAAACAGTAGTTGGAATTGTATCGGTCTGGAAAGGATTCCAAAGACATTTCTAAGGCTTTAGGACTTCAGGGAAACTTGGCGATTCCTATTATGCACAAATGGAGAAACTTCGAACAGTAGTGAACCTTTACAGAACGTTTTCTTCATCAGTTTTAACAATAGACATTGCATAACTCATAACATCTAGATATTGACTTCAATCCACAATAAACAGCCAAAAGAGACGGTGGAAAGAAAAAATTCCCTGAGATCAATATCTTTAGTCATTATCACTATTAGTGCTCCTGTAACTACTGTACAAATCATACAGCTGCCAAAACCATCAAGCACTCTGATGAACCAGGCTCTCAGAAGGACAGTCCTAGGAAAAGAAGACCAAGAGGATACGTTTATTAAAATTACCTTTGCTGGTGATGCTGATGGTAGCTTCAACCACACATTTCCACCACACGCCAGCCCATCCGGTTTACACAATGTATTTGAAGAAAATGACCCCAAACACATCAACGTTACATAAGAGCTATTTGTCCAGGAAGGGGAGTGATCAAGTGTTGGATCGGACCACCTGACCTCCTCGGTCACCCTTTAAAAATGCAGATGAGGTGATTTGGGAGTGAAGAAAGAGCAGCCAACAAGCACTGAGCAACTCTTGGAAAACTATTCCCAGGAACTCAGTTTAAAAAAAACTCTGATCAGCGACAATATTAAAACCACATATCTAAGAACATGCAGGTCCTTGTGCAGCAGATACATTACATCCAGTATGTTGTATAGTAAAGACTCCATAGATCAAACTTGTTTTGTCTAGTACTTTCTACAAATAATGGAAAGCTGGGAAGTTCCTTTGACATGTTCCTCAAACCATTGAGACTTTTTCACTGTTGGGCGTAAACCAACCCCCCAACCCTAGATGCAATCATGGAATAAAGACGTTTCAGAACCAGGTCCAAATGAAGACATTTATTTTGCAGGTTGTCCTTAGTGTACAAAAGTAAAGAAACATATGAGGAATGAAGGTCAAGTTTGTGTGTGGTATTTAGTCTGGGAGGGAGGGGGGGTGAGGAGGGGCATTAAATAGACAGATCTAAATCCTAAAACAACAAATGTGCTTCCGAAACCATAAAATACTGTACAAGCCCGAAGGAATGTTTAGAAAGAAGAGAAGAGGAGTTTAATGCAGTTTTTATAAAAACTCTTGATCATGACCAGGTCCACAGAGAACTGATTTGTTCAAAGTCAAGATGAAAACAAAAACAAAAAACTAAATAGAAGAAAGAAAGAAAGAAAACCATTAAAACAAAAGTAAAAACATATTTACACTTCCACATCTCTTTTGCAGGTCATTTTACATTCAGCAAATCTCGTTCGAATGTCTCTTCATCTACAGAAACGGTTGGAGTGAGAGTCCTGGATCCATGAGCGCAGAACTTAGCGCGTGACCGTGGAGTTCAGAACTCCAGCCTTGCAGCTGGACTTTGAAGCTTGTGAGAGTTCTCGCTGCAAGAGAAAGCAAACCATCATCATGAGTACGAACTCGCTCAGGTGTGATACTGCACCTGCGTGTGGGGCACTAAAATCACGCCTGTGCTTATTAGAGACGAGAAGATCGGATCATTTTAGAGACTCGACTCTTTGAATCTCGTTCATCGAAATGAGCGAATCTTTGAGTCATCGTTTGATCAGAAATAAATAACATTACATTTTCACCACCAGTTTTGAATATACGAGGGGGTATCAAAAAGTTTTTAGAGACTAGTTTTCTAACACGCCAACAGGTGGCAGCACGAGGCTGCACGCGCAGTCACAGGGAGCGCCGACCTTCAGAAGTCAGTGAGACACTGTCCTGTGTAGAACAGGATCCGTGCAACTGGTGCTGTTCGGACCGCGTGCGTCACCACGTCTACCATTTCAGGATGTTTGGCAAAAGCGACCAGATCTGTGGTGCATGAAAAAGGTGCTTCCAGAAGAACACAGGGGGCGCTGTATTACTGTACAAGGAGACTATTTTGAAGGTGACTGTGTGTAAACGTAGATAAATAAAGTACTTTCTTGTAAATGGAGCGAATCTCCAAACTTTCTGATACCAACTTGTAGTTCCAAGTACTATATATGTGCACACACACACACACACACACACACACACACACACACACACACACACACACACACACACACACAGTGCTGTAAGAGAATGACCAGTTCAGAGCAGTGAACAGTGAGCGAGTGTGTGAACAGCAGTGAGTTTTAGGTCTGGCAAAGCACAAAGTCCAGTTAAACAGAAAAATTAGGAGCCCATGACCCCTCACACGCCCGCCCCAACCCACACACACACACACACACACGTGTAGGTGCCGTGTAAGGACGTGTTACACTGTGTGGTTATTAGTCATGTTAAAAGAGGAACATGTGGTTGGTGGTTACAGTTTTTTTTTCCTTTAGTTGCTTCGGAGCGTTTCTTAAAATCATTCATAATATTCACAAAGCAGGAAATGCATTTCTCAAAACAACTTGTACAAACAGCGCCACACTTTGGATCTCGTGCAAAAGACTGAACTTTTAAAAATGTATTTTATGATTAGAAACAAATCATTAAGAAATCAAACTTCAAAATTTGCCATCTGAATTATTTCCCATGTTTCCCTTCATAGAATCAGGAAAAAACTGTTTGTGGAAAACTGCCCTGAGGTCAGATGTGAGAGTTTTGGTGTAGAGGAACAGATCAGATTAGTTTGTAATTAAAATTAAATCATAAATTCGACTCAAGCCGTTTTTTTTAAAGCTATACTACAGTTATGGATCTCGTGCAAAAGCCTGAACTTTTGTCAAAATCCTTCGTTTATCTGTTGAAAATAAACAGCAGTGCATCTCTGTGCAATCAGAAGTCCTTCAGTCCTTTAACACTGGTAGCGTGAGGATGCACAAAGCTGAAATTCTTCTGTACTTCACTGCACCACAGTTCCTTTCCTGGATCTTCATCCAGCTCCAGAAATCATAATTCTGGGTTTCGTTCTGTCGCTAAATGAAGTTTGACCTGTTTTAGAGAACTGGTTGATGATTGGTTGCTCTGATGCCGTTCACTCGCTCATTAGTGCACAATTCATCAGTTCAACACATTTACAGACGTATGAAGACGACCGGTTGAACATCTCACATTCAGTGACCGTCTGTGGGAGTTAAAAATGAGAACCAGTAGAATATATTGTGATCCACATGACAAGTAGAAACGGCAGAAAATGACACACGATCGATTAAATGAATGAACCCAAACGTTCGTGATTTGTTCAGAGCAAGAAATCGCTTTTATGATGCGCACGTGACGACACGTGGAGGTCTGATCGAGTCGTTTTGAGAATTTCATTTCTGGTCTGAGAAACGCTCCGAAGCAAAAAAGAGAAAAAAAATTGTAATGCAGGACACGAGCTGGGGTGAAGATCATACAGACCTGGAGATGGTTGTGGATTCGATGTTGACACAATCCCTCTAGAACAGAATGCAGAGTTAGACGACATGTAAACTGATAAATCCCTGAGAGAGTGTGTGTGTGTGTGTGTGTGTGTGGGAACAAAACCATGGGGCAAAAAGGGCTCATGACCCGAATAGGAGCATATTAGGTTTTTGATGATCTCACTAATCACTGGTCAGGAGTTTAGCAAGAACTGAACAAATACAGAAGATTTCTCAACACTCCATTCATTCAGCTTCAGTTTCTGAGCTCATCAGTAAACCCCTACATGTGGATCTTCTCCAAACTGTTGCCACAAAGTCATGGCACTGCCCCAGACCTCCTCACCTTCATCAGCACCTGACTGTTCTATCACTTGACTAACATCCTTGTGGCTGACTGAGCACACACACACTAAGATCTAGCAGAACATCTTTCCAGAGGAGCATTACAGCTGTTATAACTGCGAGCAGGGTCTGAATGTGGACTGGGTTTAGTTTCATGCACTTCATTTTGCTTTGAGCTTCTCTGTGTAACTGGACCGAGTGCTGCAGACGGTGCAATGACGTAGGAATTACCGCAAATTCGGAGTAGGAGCTGGCGACGGAGTTGATGGAGCAGCTCCGGTATGGGCTGGAGGTCATGGTGCGCAGAGCTCCGTTCAGCTGAGAGAGGTTCTCCTTATTCCTCTCCAGGCCGCGGGGAGTGCGAGGAGTGCGAGCAGGAGCACGCAAACCTAAACCGATCTGAGACAGAGCAGGAGATGGTGCAGTGTTCTACAGTGCAAGACAACTGCTGAATGTAGAAATCAACTACTGTATGGTTAAGGAACGAGTCTCACCCTGCTGGAGGACAGAGGTGGTCTCAGGGATGGAGACTGGCAGATGGAGCGCATGGTAGTGTTGGGTGTAGAGCTGCTGATACTGGAGGTAGAATTCAGCTAAAAGAAAGAATGTAGAGAGTTCAGCTCGGATCTGTTGTGAATAAACACACACACACACACACACACACACACACACACACACACACACACACACACACACACACACGGAGCGTCACCTTGCGAGATTTTCCAGGTGTAGGTGTTCCTGCTAGTCTTCTTTTGGTGGGGGTTTTGAGTGCGGTACCGTACAGCATGTCCTCCTCCGTCTGCTTGCTCTTTTTCATTTGCTGAAAATAGAAACACAATGACTACATGATTACCTCGAGGAGGAAACGTCAAAAACTACAAATAAATAAAATAAATAAGAAGCGACTGCACGTCTGTATCAAGAATTCCAAATATCACATTTTCTTTACGTATAATGCAGAACATGTAAACAATGTTAGGGGAAAACGGCGTGCTGATCTCTGATTGTGTGGATACCGAGATGACACGAGCCAGGCTTCTCAACATTATACCCACAGCATGACAGAACCTGATACTCCATACAGGAAGTGTGTGGATATTTTTTCTATCCCTTTTCATAAACCTTATATACCACACACACACACACACACACACACACACACACACACACACACACACACACACACACACACACACACACACACACACACACACACACACACAAATTAAGATTCTAGACAACTGATCAGAAGGTCATGAGTTTGAATCCCAGCATCAGCAAGCTGCCAGTCTGGTAAATAACATAACATTTGCTAAATGGAGTAAATGTAATATTCCACACATTCCCCTCACACAGTAATTACCCTCTCGAGTTTCTCCTTCTCTTTCTCCATTTGGTGAAGGTTCCACTGCTCCTCTACGTACTGCATGAAGTGCTGCCCCCCGACCCGGAACTCGGAGCCGTGCTCTGCCTCCCACTGCTCGATCTGAACTTTCAAACTTTTCTCCAGCTGCAAAACAAAAACAACCCAAACGTCACGCTTCATCAAAACACTGCAAGCATTAAACACACCGTGGAAGATCTAAAGTGGGCCAGGAGCCGACCTTGGGCAAGCTCTTCTGAAGCTCTGCTCGTCGTTTCTCCTCACGTAGCAGGTTGCCTCCTCGGTTATGAAAGCGAGCTGGGTCTGTGGCCTTTTTCTGGATTGGGAGGAGACGGAGAACTTTCGTTATGGAAACGGTGAAGGGTGTTAGTAGAGCGCTAGTAGAACAGCGCTAGTCACAACTTACCTCCAGCTCCTGGAAGAGCTGCCAGTTACTCTGCCAGCTGCTCACTCCAGAGTAAAGCTCTCTGTGCTGCTCGTAATGCTGCTTCAGCCTCTGCTCCTCCTGCTCATGCACAGCCAGGAGCTCCTCAGTGAAAAGATCTTTATATAGAAAAGAATTTAGTTATCAAACATGTTGCAGGATCAAAACCTACAAAAATGTCTGATGAGCAGATCCACTAATATAATACACATTTATATCAGGACTGACGATCCAGTCAAATATTTACTCTCGATTACCCGCACATCTGTATCAGTTCTAAACGTACTGTAAATGATCACTGTAAGGTTTTAATATGATAATCAACATGGATAAATATTGATGCTTTATGCAAATGTATGTTTATTATAAGTGAAACTCAACAGAGCATGAGGAATAAACATTCTTCTAAATGTTTTAAAGAAACTACAGTGTTTAAAAAAATCATCAGGACACCGAATGGAACCGTTGCTGTTTCCACACGGACGCTTTTAATCGCCGGATCAGATTTAATCGTCGCCGATTTTGAGACTCGACGCAGCAGTGAAAATGTTTAGGGATTACAAAAATATATTTCTGCTGGATTTAAACAAAAAAAATCCGAGTAAAGAAAAGACATCGTGAAAAAGTGTTGCGTCGAAGGTTTTAATTTTACATATTATTCTTATTTATTATATATATATATATATATATATATATATATATATATATATATATATATATATATATTTATTTATTTATTTGATCAAACACAAATGCACTCTGCATGAATCACGTGTTTACATCACGTGTGTAGTTTACTTCCTAATGGAGTCGTGTGGAGTTTAATGGAGTCGTGTGGAGTTTAATGGAGTCGTGTGGAGTTTAATGGAGTGTATTGTAGTTAAATTATACCAAAGTCTAGCAGTTAAATTAACCCTCTAATATAAAGGGTTTAATGAAGCTGCAGAAACAATCAAATGTGTAGCAATAAAATGTACCGATAAACTAAATATAATGGAACATCACTACTACAGGCACTGAAAGATGAGCGGCGTCACAAAAACACACCATCACACACTCACTCGCACAAAAGCCAATCACAAAATCCCTACATGTATAGCAGTCAGATGGAAGTCCACATGGTCACTTTAACTGGGTTTAAAATGCGTATTGTGGTTATGTGAGAATCTGGAGACAGCAGATTCTGACAGTGCTCTGATTTAGCAGTGAAGGCTGATGTACCAGAGGAATATGGAGTGAAGGCTTGTCTCTGGTCCAGGCTGTAAAAGCATTTCTCCCACAGGATTTCGATTTCGCCTCGGATCGATTCGATGACACTCTGCATGTTCTTAATTTTCAGCTCCTCCAGTCGCTCCACCTCAGCGTGCAGCTGGAAAAAGAAAAGGGAGAAGATGAATGAAGTGTGGATACAGCAGTGTTACTCTACAACAGACCATCAGTTCCCTATCATTTACACCTGCCACAATCCTGCCACCTGGGGCACGTAGATCAGCTACATCTCCATACAGGTGATGGAGGAGTACAGGTGTGTGTCTTTGTGTCATGCTGCGAGGGTTAAAGATCAAACTCACAGCATCCATGTTCCTCTTTCTGCTGCACTGCATATGTTCCACAGTGGCGTCTCGCTCTTCCTGGGGGATCTGCAGTCTCTCCCACAGCTCTGTGATTCGGCCGCGGTACGACACGCACGCCTCCTCGATCTCCGCTTTACGCTTCTCCAACTGAAACCACACACAAACAGCAGAAGTACAAACAGCTTTAATGTAGAGAACAAAAACACCGCTCTCAGTAGAGTCGTCCACGTGGGACACATTCAGGGGAACTGAAGAACATGCGCAAGTTCACCTGGCTCAGAAGGACGTTCAGAGCGGAGATGTTTTCAATCGAGAGGCAGAAGGCCTCCTCCTCCTCGCACACCACGTCCCGCTCAAAGCTGGTATCAGGCATCTGCTCCAGGTCCTCCATGCACGCGATGATCTGACGCTTGATGGACACGAACTTGGCGTAACGGTGCTCCTAAAGAACAACCTCAAATCAGTACAACTTACACACACACGCATACAAATACAACCTTCAATGCAGCACACATTCATTCACAACATACTTTCTTTACTTAAATACACAGAATAAAAAAAAAAAAAAAAAACTCGTATGCACGCACACACACACACACACACACACACACACGGCTAGTGGGGTGAAAGGTGGTGACAATTATGGGTCCCCACAAAATTCAGCAGTTACACTACAAACGTCCCTCAATAATAACCAGCAATTTAATGAACTAGGTTTTCCAAATATCTGCTCCTCTCCTCTACGTGAAAATGGTTTAATCAGATCTGAAGTGCTGGGACTTAAAACATTGGACTGTGGATCTGAAGGTCACAAGTTTAACAAGTTGGACTTTCTCAGCACAGCAAGAGCAAGGAACTATAACGGTTATGTGGTGGGCTAAGTCATGAGTATGGAAGTGTGAGCTTTACCTTCTCCTGGTTGCGGCTGGAGATGTGCTGACGGTAGTCTTGCAGCTGCTGGGCAGAAGGGACGCGGTCAGGATCGATGGCGTGTGGGTTATCGCACAGGATATCGCACAGCTCGCGATCCTGCTGGATCAGACTCTTCAGCTCACCCATACGCTGGTTCTTCTGCTTCAGCATCACCTTCAGGCGAGTGCGAATCTCCTTCTCCAGCTGCAGCATACTGAGGCCATCATCCTCCTGACACACAGATACACAACAGAAGATTCAACAGGACGTCCGATTTTACAAATACAGATAGCTAGCTTAAGCACAAACACACTTCAAATAAACAGCACGTAGTGTCAGTGATTCGGCTCTAGGGGCCGCTCTTGTACAGTATAACGCAACCCGGAAAAACTATTGTATGGATTTTTGCCAATAGTTCCAGCATGCAACTATCGTGTCAATGAATCAGCAAACCTGACGAATCGGTCGACTTCTAGAGAAAATCATACCGCTAGGTACAGAAAGCGTCTAAAGACTGCTGAAATCACCTCGAACGGAGGAAGCTGAAGCTCATCGCACAAACTACCCAGTTCTGTCCGGCAGGACTCGATGCTGTTCATCAACCTCTTTTTTAGACCCTCTTCTTCTGCAATCATCATTTCCAGAAGATTCTGAAAGATAAAAACAGTTTTACTGAGTAGCAAAGATATAAAGTAGATGTAGTTTTTACTCTGCTACGCTTTAATTGACGATGACGTTACCAACTTTGCACCTCTGATGATGTCATTAAGACTACACTCATCCGCTGGCCTCGTTTTCATTCCAAAAAGAGTTGAAATGAACTCCAAACACTTTAAAAACAGCTTTTGTTGAAGTTGAATAAAAATATTTACCCTCTGAGCCTGAGATGTGAATCAGATCACAATAAACTCTGAATATTTGGTTTCAAATCTAAAATTCTCACTTTATATTGTATTAATAAAATTCCTTACTTTGATGTGTCTATTTAAAGCTAATAGTTCTGCTGATGGGGACATGATGTCGTTTTATTTGTTAACTGAAGATCCCCTTTTTGAAACACTGCTTTACTACTTTGTCGTTTTTTTGAGCGAATTGTTCGGTCTTTATTTCATTCTGGCGTGTTCTAGACGTTGTGTTGAAGGTTAGTGCAGTGTTAATGAGGTGTACAATTTAATTACAATTTTAGGAAATAAAACACCACAAAATCGACTGGTTTTGGATTTGGTGTTTGTGACTCGTGTATCTGTGAGCCTACTTTCACTCAAGTCTGATTTTCATGTACTCTTAACTCCATCCTGATAAGAAGGGATCTTCCAGTTCTGAGTGATTACATCTCAAGAAAACATGTGGAGGTCATAAGATCAAATTATATTCAATTCCCAGCTGAGAAAGTTCTTCATCACTCATATGTAGATTTGAATAATAAGTGAGCTGCAGAAGCAAATGAAAGAGGAAATGAGTATGTGAACATGTTCGGTTTATGATGACTTTCTCCTTCCCACTGATGTAACTGGTGGGATTGGGAACGCTGGGTTTTTACCTTGATGTGCATTTTGACCGCCTCAGTGCGCTGCACTCTCTGGTCCTCTGGAATGCCGATCTCCTCCCAGATGTCCTTGAGGTGAGTCAGGGCTTTATTCAGACACACCACCGACTCGGCAGCATGCATCTCACTGACAACACACACACACACACACACACACACACACACACAATGTATTACTTTTTAAAAATAAAATAAAAGTAATAAATCATGTACTGTGTATGAGTGAGAGAAGCGGCTGAGCGAGTCTGCAGCTACACTTAAGGGTGGAGCAGTTCACGTATTTGTACAGAAATTCTTTGGTACAAGGTTTTCAATATTTTTTTACGTGTGGAACATGTTTTCTGAAGGAAACCATGTCTGTACCAGAAATACGATTAGTTTTGCACATGCATGAAAATGCTAAAGAATCCAAAGCACTTGCCTCTAACCAGGAAGTATTTAGCAGCGAACAGCACCCCTACGCATTCTTTAGCATTTTATATCCAACTTTAGAAAATAAATATTACATGTAAAACACACACACAAATGCAAACAATTTTATTTTATCTTATCAAGCTCATTTGCACCAATTAAATTAATTGAACAATTGAATCAATATAAATTGTATTGCAACAATTAGATTTATTCTTTTTTTTATATATTTTATATTATTTAATCAAGCAGGCATTGTATTTAAAATGGTTTTAAAAAATTTAAATGTTTAAAAAAAGATCACAAATGTTAATAAAGATAAATATTAATACAAACACTTTTGTAAGTCGCTCTGCTAAATGCTGCAAATGTAAATAAACTTTGGCAATAATAATAAAATAAATAGTAAAATAGTTTTGTTTTGAACCCCCCCCCCCCCCAGTTTGTACCAAACTGTGCAAACCACAACATCAGATTCCCATTCACTCCAAACCAGGTCCTTCTACACTGTTAAAATGACCTCCATGCCCCTGAGAAGGCTCTCCACTAGATTTTGGAGCACGGCTGATGGGATTAGTGTTTATTTAGCTAGAAGATGCAGTGGAGGGAAGTCTGGGGTTTATGGAGTCTATGTTTAATCAGACGTTCAGCAGTGGTGAGCTCAGGGCTCGGTGAAGGCGTGGTGAGAATGTGTTGTGAGGTGGTCGTTAAAAGTGCATTACGGAGGCGTTCGAGGTGAGGTTCTGGTTCTGCAACAAGAAAACGCTACAGGAAACATTGCAATTTCAACAAGACTCTTGGAATACAGGTTTCTTGCCCGTTTATAAAACATGGCCACTCTCACCAGTAACAGTGTCATCATGATCATCCTAATCTCTGTCTGGAGACGGTCATATCTAACATTAGGCCTGGTCATTCATTTAAACCATCTTCTCTGACTTCTGGACAGATGGAAAATACTCTGCGTCGTCCGAGATACCAAAGTGCAATTCTTTATTTATCTAAGAGCTAAAATCCAGGTACAACACACTGTATTACACTTTCTGATCATTGTGACGTGACGACGTGCCCGTGTTAAAGCGCTTTATTTAGTGTGGTCACACAGTGTGATCTGCACAGTCGTATCTGATTCAGAGAAAGACCAGTGGGATCTAGAGGAGGATCTTTCTGAAGATGAGCTCCTTGTCCACATTTAGTGTTGCTCAAATTTCAGGCCAAAACACAACGCCAGTGTAAAGTTCACTCCACTAGAACACAATCAGTAACACACTTTCAGTGGTGACAATTGTGTGTTTTTTCCTCCACAAAATTCAACCTGGAAAATGACCGATAGGGGGCGCGCTTTCTCAGCCACGTAATTACACAACTTGTATAAAAACATCTAAAAGTCAGTATATATCCATCACTTTCTCCATATCTCCAGGGTTATTTGAGAGAGGAAAAAAAAACTCTTACTGCTGATTCAACCTTCAAGCGCGTGTGACAGAAAAAAAAACAGTTGCAATGTAAATGGTCAGGTGTCCAAAAACTTTTGACTCGTAAATATCAGGAGAACACACAACACATTCTATAAGCACTTTTAAATCCTTATTGCATTTATTTACTATTTATAATTCAGAGATTCTGAACGGAAACATCATGCAGGGTTCTGCTGGGTTTCAGCTGAGTCCAGGTCATGGAGAAGAAACCACGAGGAAGCTACCTCAGATAACCAGCACAGATATGTACACTGTAATCAAGCTGGAGTTATTTATATTATTATATTTATTTATTTCATTAAACCATGTATTATATATATATATATATCCCTAATCATGATCATAGTTCAGTTTTCACTCTAATCAGCTGACTGTCCATCAATTTAAACATCAAATAATAAATTATTGATATTATTATTACCTTTTTCTCATGATGAAGCTCCAATAAAATCCGTTTTCACCATCAAAAAAATAATAAACGAAAAAGAGCCACTTGATCCCCACTGGTCGCTCAGTGGATCTCTGCTGCTGTGTTCAATACAAACTCCCGGAAGCCGTTCCTTCAGCGATTCAAATCCCGCGTCCCTGATGCTGATTGGCTACAGCGCCGCACACGTCACCGAAACCAAATCCCAGCGACCTGATTGGCTGGAGGGAGGAGCCGCTTTGTTCATCTGATTGTGAGATTAATCACTGAAGGACTTTCATCATGTTAAAGCGAGTATTGATCTTTTATTGATATGATCATATACCTTTTTTTTAAATTAAATATTATATAATTATATAACTGTTATACATATATTTTATAAAATCTAATAAAATCATATTAGTAAAAAAAAATTAATAAAAAAAATTAATAAAACAATTATATATATATATATATATATATATATATATATATATATATATATAATTTTTATTAATTTTTTTATTAATTTATATATATATATATATATATATATATATATATATATATATATATATATATATATATATATATATATATATATAATTTATTTATTTATTTCAATAATATTTTATATTGCATCTAAGCATTGATACATTATATACAGTAGATTTGGCTGTGAGAAATCTTTTTTTCATGGAATGAAATATTTTTAATGATTATAGCATGAAATTTAAATATAAGAAATGAATCAAGTTCCATTTTATTTACTAAATTGACAAAATCAACAACATACATTATACAGTTATGGTTTGACAGAGTAAAACGCTATATATATATATATATATATATTCCACACCACTTATTAAATAATCGACCAGCAGTAATTCACCTGGTTTGTGTGAGTTCTTCTTCTTATCTTTCCTTGTATATCATCATGCTGTGACTTTCGTATCTTTGTGACAGATGCTCTTTCTATCTCAGGGAGTTTTTCTGTACCACAGTCACCACTGGCTCGCTCATTAGGGATAAACTTTAGGGTCTAATTCTAATACTAGAAATTGTATTTGCAATCAAGTGAATATCGGTGAACCACAACCATCTTTAAATCATCAATAATGACTAACGATTAGAAAAAAGCCATTGATCAAAAAGCAGAGCATCATCTGAACAGAGTTGCAGGACGACCTGAAAGCAGCAGGAAAGCACAATAAGAGAACAATAAGCAATAAACTGTACTGCAATCATCTGTTTCTATACCTCATGCAAAATCTGAGCATTTTACAACAATATAGTGTCTGATAAAACAAACTGGCACCTCTGGTAATACTTCAGCTTGCTGTGTCTTTTTAACAGGACCAGTGAAGCACGGTGGTGGGAGCGCACTATATCGGGCTGCTTCCATGCAAACATTACCGCATGTCATGGAAGGAAACATGATGTTCCATATGACCCCAAACATTCATTCAAGATTAGTTTAAGGAAAAAAAGTGCAAAACAATCTCCTGATATGAATCCTGCTCAAATAAAAAAATATGAGATTGCAAATTCTTTATTGAGCGTGGTTCAATAGGGTTAAAGCTCTACAGCAGGAGATGTCATGCTGGAACAGGTTTGGGTCTCCTGAGTTCAAGAGAAAGGAACATTTCTATAGAAATCCAAAATAAGTGTGTGCCTCCTACTTTGTGGTAACAGTTTGAGGAGGAACCACACACACAGCTGGGATGGTCAGATGTCCCAATACTTTTATCCCAATGGTGTATATTAAATAACAAAAAAAGTATTTTGTCTCATTGGGCAAAACTTTATATGACGATGGAAATGAGTAAATTCAGTTTCTATTCACTGATGATGAATCTGGATTATTCTCATCTTCTTATTACTAATTATTTAAAAGCAACTAATCAGAATTTAGAACACAGATAAAAGTGCAACACGAATAATCCTGTACATTTCCCCCATGTTTGCAGAACGTTCAGGTGTCATGGGCCACGAGTTCCTCCAGGGCTCTCTCCCGGTGGTTGTTGTGTAAGAGCAGAACCTCTTTAATGGTGCTCTGCTGGAAGCCCATTTCACAGAACTGAGCCAGCAGTCGCAGGAACTCTGTAGCCTGAAAGAGACACGGTGAGAAGAACACCACGCAGAATGAGCCTCAGCAGGCGGCCTTCATATCAAACAGACGTCTCGGAAACATTTCCACACGTGAAACACCGTTTTCTATTGATGCAGTTGTGTAAAACGGTGTTGTGTTTTGGGGGTCCGAGCACTCTCATGGTACATACAGTATATTTGTATGATCTTTTAGCTCATAGGAAAAACACACAATAAACTCCTTTCATGCAAGATTTCACAATTTCCAGATAACAATCTGATTTTAAATCTCATCAGAAACTTCTTTTCTGCTGGATTACGTAATAATCTTTTATTTTTACGCCCCGATCCAGAGAGACTTGAACAGCTGAGGGAACTCAAGGGTCCAGCAGTAGCAGCTTGGGAGCTTAGTGGTTAAAGCATTCTACTTTGGATCTGAAGGTCATGAGTTCAAAACCCAACCAGACCAAACTGCACTCCTTGGCCCCTGAGCAAGGCCCTTAACCCCATAAGTGCTCAGCTGTATGAATCAGATAAATGTAAGTGTCTCGGGATGAGGGCATCTGCCACATCCCATAAGTGCTGGGATTTGATTTTATGACCTTCTGATCCAATGGCCAAAGTTTTAACTGCTGAGCAACGACCTTCCCGAAGACCTCCTTAAAATACATCTGGCTTTATTTTATACCTCCAAACAAATTCATTCAGTCTTCACACTGTTGATAATCAGAGATGAAATTTGATGAATGATGACCAACCTGCCACTCCTGGGCCCCTGGGCAAGGCCCTTAAACCCATAAATGCACAGTTGTATGCAAGTTGCTCTAGAAAAGCATCTGCTGAATGCTATAAATGTAAAATAAACACAAAATCATCCAGTATAATTTATGGCGATGAAACTGACCAGAGATTTTGTGTTCATCAATTGGAACGCACACCCTTCAGCCAATCAGGATCGAGTATTTGTATTTGTGAATTTGTAAAGACTTCACGCTGTAATGGAAATGTTTTACGCTGCCTGTCTGTATGTTTGAATTTGTTATGCAGATTTTACAGAAAGGAAAGAGAAGAAGATAAGAGAAGAAGACAACAATCTCCTGAAAAGAGTTGCAGGATGATCTGAAATCAGCAGGAACTACAGTTACACAGAGAATAAAACACAACGCAGTACACCACAATCATCTGTTTTTACACCTCACTCAACTACTGTGTGTGTTTCTCACCTTACTCTCACAGTTTTGAAACATCTCCAAAGCATCCTCCACCTGAGTCTTCTCATAACCCATTGCACACAGACGATCACGTGCCAACAGATAATTCAGAATCTGCACACACACACACACACACACACACACACACACACACACACACACACACACACACCATGTAATTTGGATCTCTTTTTGGACCTCTAGTGGTTTGATCCTGCAATTGCAATCTGTTCTACTATTTTTTAAATGGATCATCAGGAATTATTTCTCTGTACAGAGTCAGAACATCTCAAACATTAAAAAAGTCTTACTGATTCTTATCAATTCTTATTGAACACATTTTTATTCATATTCCAAGCTTAAAAGTAATAACGCTTTTGCTCTGCACACACCAAGATGCAAAACAGTAATAATAATAATACAAATCTTCATTTATTTGTTCGTCTGAATGGATTGTTTGATCAAATGTTTTGTCTTAGGGGTGTGATGTAATGCCACCATTTGCATCTACATCCAGATAAAACCAGAAGTCAGCATGGCCTAAAGTGCAAAAGGCTTTTCTTACATTCCTTAGTTTCATCTCCCAAGTTTAAAACCAAATGTTTAAATGAAGGAAATGTACCATTTTAGGGAGAAAAAAAGGTGATTTTAAATTTGATGGCTGCAACACGTCTCAAAAAAGTTGAAAAAACAATGAAACATTTGGAGAAACATTTTGCAATCAATGAGGTTAATTGACAGCAGTTCAGTAAGATGATTGGGTATAAAAAGTGTATCTTAAAGAGGCAGAGTCTCTCAGAAGTAAAGATGGGCGGAGCTTCACCAATCTGTAAAAGACTTCATTTAAGACACTTTGAAAGACAAACCCTGGAACAATTTCAGAATAATGTTCTTCAACATAAAAATCGCAGAACATTTGAACACCACGTCCTCCAGACTAAAGAGGAGAGGGACCATCGGGCTCGTTATCAGCACTCTGCTGCATCTCTGATGGTATGGCAGCAGTAGTTCCTGTGGAATGAGCAGATTTCTGAATGCTTTATACAGTTTATAGAGAAATTAATTGAGATTTGCAAATTACTGAATTCTGTTTTATTTACATTTTGCAGTGTGTGTCAACTTTTTTTGAAATTGGGGTTAACCAATGAATGTCTTTATTTCCATCTGAGTCTGACCAGGTATCTACTGAGGATAAGTTTTCACAGAACTCAAGAACTCAAGTTCTGTGTCACTCAGATGAGCATGGGTTCCCTTCTGAGTCAGGTTCCTCTTAAGGTTTCCTCCTCCTATCATTTAAGAGAGTTTTTTTCATAGCACTGTCATCACTTGCTCACTCGTGGAGATAAAACTCATCAGGACTGCAGTTGCAGTGTTAAAAGTGCTCTACAAATAAAATGGAATCGAGCATCTTCTCTACATTTCTGCTCGAATCACATTTTCTATTCATTCCCAATAATATATTTGGGTTTGATTCTATCCTTGTAATGTATCATGTGGATGTATGTATAAAGTACCTGGTCTGCACTGCGTGTTCCAGTGCGCTGAAGAGCCGAGATAGCAGAGCGGAGTGTGTATCCCTCAGCAGTGATGATCTCCACCAGCTTTCTCTCTTCATCACTCAGAGCATAGAGTAACTCCACCGAAGAGTCCGAGCCTGGGCGATGAGCTCCATCACAAGTGCGTGGACGAGCAGCCTGACACACACACACACACACACACACACACACACTAATGTTAATAAAAGAAAGAACATGCAGTCAAATAAAACATGATTTTTCTTATTTACTGCCAGCAAAATGTGTTGAACTGTTGCATGTGTTACAAAAGTAAGTGTTCAATATCCTAATTATTTATTACTCACAATGCTGTCACTATAAAAACATCACATAACACAAACAATCCAATTTTCTCAATGGTTAAGGCACTGGACTTTAGATCGGAAGGTCACAAGTTCACATCCCAGCACCCCTGAGCTGCCACTGCTTGGCCCTTGAGCGAGGCCCCTAACCCCTGGATAAGGGGGTCTGCCAAATTCCATAAGTGTAAATGTAAATGAACAGTTGATGTCCTTAACAGTGAGGGAACTCACCCAGATGGGTCTGTTTTCTCTGAAGGCTTCTTTCTTACCATTCATTAGAAATAAAAATATATAGAGGCTGATTTATGATGCAAAAATTTTATTTGCAATTAATTTCATTCTGAAAATCTGCTTTGGGACAAAAGTTCGATACATGAATGAATAAAACTGTGTACCTGCACAGCAGACAGATGGCGGTGAGTGGAGGTCTGTGGGCCGGCTGATGAGGGTCTGGGCTGGAGATTTGAGTGTGTGACATGTGGTTTTTGTGTGATGATGTTTCGTTTTACACTGGAGCCCCCGGAGCTGTGTTTTTTGCGAGGTCGTGAGGACCTCAGGCTTGGTGGGCTGCTCATGTGCTTCAGAGAGCTGCTGGGGTTCCTGTTGGTGTGGATCAGGGTTTGGGGACGCAGGCCTCTGAGTCTCTTGGAGCAGTAATAATTTGGCTCGTTCTCTGCTCTGAGAGCGCAAACCTCGATCTTCATCAGTTGAAGAACACTCATCATCCTCGCTGTAGCCGGCAGCCTCCTGTGCCAACCGGTCGATGAGGAAGTGTGTACGGGGAAGTTGGTGTCTCTGCTGGTCTGCTGAACTCAGGCTCAGGCTGCGTTGTCGCTGCCCTTTGTCACATAATCTCTTCCTGCAGAGGTGTACAGAGCGTCTCTCCTGAGGGCTGCTGAACAGGAGCCAGTACGGAGGGCAAGATGGATGCATACAACCATGTTCCAGAGGGAAAACGTGCTTATTAGAAGAAGCATGGAAGCCGTTTAGAACCCAGTTCTCCAGACAGAAGTCGTACTGGAAGTTTAAAGACAGAAAAGACTATTAGTAGTGTAATGCACAGGCATTAAATATATTAAATATAAATATATTCAGTGCATTCAGAAAGTATTCAGATTCCCTGATGTTATGTTGCAGTCTGATACGACAATCGTTCAAAATCTACATTTAGAATCTCATAATGACAGGAAACCAAATCCTTAAAATGTCTGTACATTTATAAAAAACTAAAAAAAATTAATGTCACATGCATTTATATAAATATTTACTTATCAGTGGTGAACAGTAATGAAGTAAATATAATGTGTTACTGCACTTAAGTATTTTTTTTGTATCTGAATTTTACTAAAGTTTTTCTGTTTGTGGAGATTTTTACTGTAACTAAATCACTTTTTACTACATTTAGTGAAATCACTCGTTTCTTTTTATTTACGAGGATAAAAACGTAACTGGTGAAACACGC
>NC_060893.1:557692-595192 GCF_014805685.1 Silurus meridionalis
TATAGATAAATCCACAACAAGAAAACAGATGGAAACAGTTTAATTCTCTATCGACAGATTTATTCGCCTTCACGTCCATCCATGGTGGGCTGCCGCAAGGTTTAATATGTGGTGAGAAATTGGCAAGATGGAGGTGTAAGAAAATATCGATACATGTGAGTATTTCGATATTTTGTTTGATGATTCTCTAAAACACATTACTGATATTTTATAGTCATTTAAGTGATGAACACTGATGATCATCATGGCTCCTGTTAGTGGGTGGATTTGTTTATCAGGCAGCAGGTGAACATTTTGTCCTCAAAGTTGATGTTAGAAGCAGGAAAAATGTTCATGCGTGAGGATTTGAGTGAGTTTGACAAATTGTGGGTCAGAGCGTCTTTAAAACTGCATCTCTTGTAGTCTGGTGATCTGCAGTGAACAGAATCTATCAAAAGTGCTCCTGTAGCTCAAACTGCTGAAGAAGTTCATGCTGTTGATGATCGACGGGTCACGACTGTTTTAGCAGCAAAAAGGGGACAACACAATATTAGGCAGGGGGTCAGAATGTTCTAGTAATCAGTGTGTACTGGTCGCTAGATAGATAGCAGTCTTCTTATATCTAAATCTAAACAGTGACAGTAAGTACTCGCATGAGGGCACGCTAATGTTGCAATAACATCCACCTGTTTCCTGGGGGCGCTATTGTACAAACGATTATGGGTATAACTTCTGCATATTACTTTAATATGTAATGTTTATGTGGGGGCCGTACTTCAGGTGGGAAAAGGGCAAAAACAACATGCGCTGTTCGTCACACACTTATAACCAGATGAAGTGCTAAAGATATCCAAAACAAAAGTAAGTGCACCCTCACATTTCAGAAAACATGTTAGTGTCTTCCCATAGACAATAGAAATGAAACGTAGATATATTTTAGAGTGTCAGTGTGCAGTGTGTGTATCAGTACACAACTCCATGCCTACTTAGATCAAAAGGTGCAGGCTATCTGTTGGTTCCTCAAATAATGAAGACTCCAGCAGGGGGCAGATGTTTCTCCTATAAACCCCACAGTTATGGAACAACCTTCCAATCAGTGTTCGGGACTCAGACACAGTCTCAGTGTTCAAGTCGAGGCTGAAAACACATTTATTTAGTGGAGTCTTTAGTCAGTAGTGTTTATGCAGCAGTATAAGCATAAATAAAAGGCAGACACGAGAGTGTAACTCAGCAACTTTTATCTGCAACAGAGCAGTCCCACTAGCCTCAAAACCAACAACAAGGCATGAGCAATCAACCGTCGATCGCATGATCCATTACATCCTGTAACATCCCACTTTACAAATAAAAACAAATGGAATCCCCTTTTTTACACTAAATAAGAACAAATACTATATGACTTTGGGCTTTGCTTTAAGTAAACTGCCACAATAACATTTATAACATTAAATATCCAGCCTTTTAGGTGGCTTGGACAATCGGCCAGCCCTAGTATACGTGTGTCCATCTGATGGTGAGAGTTTGACAAGGTCAGGTGAAGCCTGTGGCGAAGGCTTCACAAGAGATGAATCAGCAAGGGCTCCTGTAACGCTACTCTCCGGCATAAGAGGCATCTCGGGTTCACTTGTGTCCGATGCTTGTGTGGCGGTTGACTCTGCCACTCTCAAGTGCACTCTGTTTCGTCTATATAAGGATCCATTCACATTAACAAGATTAGATCGTGGTGCTACTTTCTGAAGGCAGGTGCCGACCTTCCAGAGTGCAGGGTTTTTCTGTGGAAGGGGCTTCATACGTATCTTCTCACCAATGTTCAGCTCTGGCAGATCACAAGCTGACCTGTCATAATAGGATTTTGCCTGCTGCTTTCGGTGTTGAAGCCTCTCAACAACCCCCGTGACCACAGATGGCTCCAGAAGCTTGTTTGTTACTGGAAGAGAAGTTTTCAGTCTCCGTGACATCAACCTTTGTGCAGGGCTACTGTCCATATTTTCAGTTGGGGTGTTTCTCCAATGAAGTATTGCTTTCCAAGGGTCAGTTCTGTCGTGCATGGCTTTGCAGAAGGTTTTTGCAATCTTGACGGCTGACTCAGCCTTTCCATTTGATTTAGGATGTCTTGGTGAAGAAGTGACATGCTCAAATTCCCAGTTGGAGGCGAAGCGCTTAAACAGAGCACCGAACTGAGGGCCATTATCTGTGATAACTCTATCTGGCTGACCATGTCGAGCAAACTGAGCCTTGCAGCGCTTGATGACTGTCTCTGCAGATAGATCAGGAAGCAGTTCAATCTCCCAAAAGTCTGAGAAATGGTCCACAATTATAAGATAGTACTTTTGTCTGTGACTGAATAAGTCCATGCTGACAATCTGCCATGGCCTGCTGGGGATGTCGTGAGATAGCATGGTTTCCTTCTGTTGGTTGTGTGCAAATTCATTGCAAGTTGAACAGTTACTCACAAAGTCTTTGATTTCTGCTTGCATACTAGGCCAATACAGTGTGTCACGGGCCTGACGATAACATGCGTCGCCTCCTATATGGCTTGAATGTATGCGTTTGAGCATCTCTGGACGTAGTGATTTGGGAATGATGACTTTCTGACCTCGGTACAAAATACCATCTTGCACTTATCTCATCTCTATAAGGCCAGTATTCTCAGATGATGTGTGTTGTCCTTTCTTTCTCATCAGGCCAGCCTGCCAGGACAATGGTTTTGAGGGCCTGTAACGCTTCATCCCTTTCAGTATGCTCCCTGATTGTCCTCAACCGCTGGTCCGTCACATTCAAGTATTCTGCTTGGTTGATGAGTTGTACCTTTTCCTGCTCTTTTTGCAAATGACATATGGCATGCCTCTGGTAAATGGCTCCCTTGCCTGTACAGTCAGCAGCTGCTCTGCTCAACATGTCACTGATGAACATTTTAGGCCCTGGCTTGTAGACAACTTTGAGACTGTAGTTTTGAAGTGTCATGAGCATGCTTTGAAGCCGCTTGGGTGCGCTGAGAAGTGGTTTGCTGAATATAGTGATCAGGGTTTGTGGTCTGTCTCTGCTGTGACCAACTCTCGTCCGTACAGGTAATGGTGAAACCTTTGACAAGCGAAGACAATGCTGAGACACTCTTTTTCGATTTGTGCGTAATTTTTTTCAGTGGGAGTCAGTGCTCTTGAAGCAAAGGCGACAGGCTGTCCTTCTTGCATAAGGCAGCACCCAAGACCGCTTTGGCTGGAATCACTTTGTACTGTGACAGGCTTGGCAACATCGTAATAGCGTAGCACAGGCATCGATGTGGCCATGGCTTTCAGCTTGCAGACTGAATCTTCATGTTTGGGTAGCCAGTGCCATGGGGTGTCTTTGTCGAGCAAACGCCGCAGTGGCTCGCAAACAGTAGACAAGTGGGGCATGAATTTGGCTAAATAATTAGCAAAGCCAATGAGACGCTGTACACCTTTAGCATCTGTAGGGTAGGGCATGTCCATGATGGCCCTCACCTTTTCTGGGTCAGGCTTCAAGCCCATGGATGAAAGAATATGACCATGGAACTTCACCTTGTTTACTTTAAATTGCAACTTTTTTAAGCTAAGCCGTAGCTTGACCTCCCTGCAACGCTCCAACAGGGCCTGCAGCTTGTGATCATGATCATTTTCAGCTTGCTGGTCCGTGTCACCGCAACCAACAACAAGAATATCATCTGCGATGGGCTCAATGCCCTTTAGACCTGCTAAGAGTTCATGCTGTTTCCGTTGATAGACCTCAGGTGCCACTGAGACACCAAATGGTAGTTTTAGCCACCTTTTCCTGCCCCATGGGGTCCAGAATGTGGTCATGAAGCTGCTCTCTTGGTCGAGCTTGCACTGTAAGAATGCATGTTTGGCATCAACCAACGTGAAGATCCTTGCTTTAGGCAATTTGTATAAAACATCCTCCAGGGTTGGCATGATATAATGAGAGCGTTTTAGAGCTTTGTTTAGAAACTTTGGGTCTAAGCAAATTCTCAGCTTGTCTGGTTGTTTTACTATCACCATGTTGCTGATCCAATCTGTTGGCTCTGTAACATCTGTAATATGACCCTCGGCCTGATATGTGTCCAGTTGGGCTTTTACTGTTGCTTTCATAGCAATTGGAACATTTCTTGGGGCACACTGTAGCGGTGTAACACTGGGATCCAGCTCAAAATGGACCTCACCAGGCAGTGATTCCACAGGCAAGTTGAACACATCACTGTATTTATCAATTAACTGTTCCTTAGTCAGAGGCTCAGACCGTTCATATCCAATTTTGAGCACGTCATCTGGTATTGTGATCTGCATCAGGCCTAGCTGTTCACAAGTTGAGCCTGAGAGAAGTGGATTTTGACTTGATTCTACTATCTCAAAAGACAGCTGATATTTCTCTCCTTTGACCACACATTCTGTATCAAAAACGCCCATGGAGTCCAGCGACTCGCCTGAGTACAGCCGTAGTTTGGCGCTACTAGGCGGAGTGGTGTGTGTGGAGCCACCTTTACTTTGTCCTTGTAGCTCATCACATTGCATGTTGCTCCTGAATCTAACTGACAACGCAGTGACTTGCCATGTAATTGCAGAGAAACAAACCATTTCTTTCCTTTCATGTGCACCGTGCTAATGGACTCAACTACGTAAATATCATCATCACTGTCCCCAACCGGCTCCTTAGAATGTTCAATGCAGTGAAGCTTCCCCTCCGTAGATCTGCTTTTACTCTTAAGGCATACTTTAGCAAAGTGATTGTCAGTTCCACAAAGTCTACATGTTTTGCCATATGCTGGACAGTAATCCCGGCCTCTTGAATGCACATTACCACAGTATCGGCATGTCTTGCTTGTGTCCAAGAGTCTTGGCGAATTACTCTGCATCCGCTGATTAGGCCTGAATGGTTTTCTAGCAACAGTGTGAACAGTTTCGGCTACAGTAGGCATGCATGCTGCATCCATCGCTCTCATATGCATAGCGGTCTGTTCAGCTGTGCGACACATCTCAATGGCTGTGAGCAGCGTTAAATTTTTTTCACTTAACAACCTGCGTCTGGTTCCTTCATTTATAATGCCCAGTACAATTTTGTCACGAATCATTTCATCCTTTAATCCACCATAATCACAAGTCGTTGCTTTTTCTCTCAATCTGGTCACAAAATTTTCTATGGATT
The DNA here is from genome assembly GCF_014805685.1 of Silurus meridionalis. Classification (NCBI taxonomy): domain Eukaryota; kingdom Metazoa; phylum Chordata; class Actinopteri; order Siluriformes; family Siluridae; genus Silurus; species Silurus meridionalis. The sequence continues at coordinate 562,829 of NC_060893.1, forward strand.
CCCCTTCCTCCTGTTTACAACAGCCGAACACATACCTCTCATAAATGACATTTCTGGCAGGTTTGAAGTATGCTTCCAATGCATCTAGGATGGTTTTAATGTCTCTTTGTTGTTCATCTGTGAGATTCAGATTGTGCCGGTAAACATGTCTGCATTCAGATCCCATCACGCTTCTCAATGTAGCAGCTTGTACTTCCTGGTCTTTTCAGCCAGGCCAGTGACCAGCGCATAATCCTCGAACTCGGCTCTGAATAAGTCCCAGTTAGCGCTCCAGTCTCCATTCATGTTCATCGGTAATGGCGGAGGTATATTAGCCGGTACGCCGCTCGGCGGGCGAAGCGCGACCGCAGCATTATCAGCGTCCATAATCGCTAAACTTCTTAGATCGGAATTAGCAAACACAGCGTCAACTTAAGAAAACGCGCTAGGCATCTTCTGACACCATGTTTATGCAGCAGTATAAGCATAAATAAAAGGCAGACACAAGAGTGTAACTCAGCAACTTTTATCTGCAACAGAGCAGTCCCACTAGCCTCAAAACCAACAACAAGGCATGAGCAATCAACCGTCGATCGCATGATCCATTACATCCTGTAACAAGTAGGTGTTTGTGAGGTAAAGGAGCAGATCTGGAGGGATCATGGATATGGAGTGTTTGGTGAACTGGGATATTTGGATGCTGTCGTCTCCTCACTCTCACACGTTCACTCAGGTTTGTTGATGGTGGTGTGGTGGGTCGTCTCTTATCCCAGAGATCCTCATGTCTGTGTTTCCTTCTGCTTCTCCCTTTTAGTTCTGCTGCTACAGTGAATCTCACCAGAGTCCAAACTGCACAGTGACATTAACTTTCATACAACAATAGGGACACTTAATAATCCATATCCTTCTCTTCCTGTCACCCTCTTCTCTCTCTCTCTCTCTCTCTCTCTCTCTCTCTCTCTCTCTCTCTCTCTCTCTCCTCCTGTCACCACCCTCTCTCTCTCTCTCTCTCTCTCTCTCTCTCTCTCTCTCTCTCTCTCTCTCTCGGTCGAGTTAAACATGCTCCTGAGGCTCCAGTGACCACTGTTCCTGCTCCTCTCCCCTTCGTGGATCTTCACACTTCTGTGCAGCTTGGGACGGTCTCTCATCAACACCTTGGGTGGTTCCATATAATTCCGGAGTAGAATGGGAGCTTTGAGGACGGATTGGACTGTAGTTAATGTCAACAGTCTGCTGCACTGACTCAGGAATACAGTTTGCTTCTGATCGTCATCACTGTACCCCGCAACATTGTATATCTGCTTCAAATGGACATTTGGTGCAACCCAGATGAGGATGGGTTCCCTCTTGAGTCTGGTTCCTCTCAAGGTTTCTTCCTTATGCCATCTCGGGGAGTTTTTCCTTGCCACAGTTGCTCATCAGGGACAAACTTACTTACAAAGAACATATTTATGTTTAATCACCACATTATCTGTGTAAAGCTGCTTTGAGACAATGTTCAATGTTAAAAGCGCTATACAAATAAAATGAATTGAATTGAATATCAGTACAGATTTACTGTCCTCTACAAATAACTCAACATACAGACTTTAATGTGTAAATAACTGCCAAAAGTAAGTGCACCCTCAGTGATCATGTCAGAACTGTGTGTAAAGTGTGAATATTGTGTGGAGCACATCGTTCTCCAGCACTGCTTTAATCCTCCTGAGGGTGGAATTCACCAGAGCTGCACAGGTTGGTTGCTGGGATCCTCTTCCACTCCTCCATAATGACATCACAGAGCTGCTGGATGTTACACACATGGAGCTTCTCCACCCTCCGCTTGAGGATCCTCACAGGTGCTCAATAGATTTCAGGTCTGGAGACGTAATTGACCACTCACACAAATATTGACACTTTGGACACAGTTCTGACACGATCACTGAGGGTGTACTTACTTTAGTTGGCAGTTATTTACACAATAAAGTCTGTATGTTGGATTTTCAGATGACAGTAAATCTGTACTGCTACACAAACTGCACACTGACACTCTAAAATCTATCCACGTTACATTTCTACCGGTTTGTCCTTTGAGAAGATACTAATATGGTTGCTGAAATGTGAGACTGCATGCCTGAGTTCAGGACAGGGCCCGACTGCATTCTTTACTTTTATAGAAGAAATAAGTGTCTTTCTCTTTATTTTCTTTTCCTACGATTGTAGCTTTTAGATGTAAAACGCTAGTTAGCGCTCAGATCATCATTCTACTACTGGCCATGTTAATAATATGATACACTCATCATCAGTCACACTTCATATTACATGTCTTTAACGACTGTGTACATGTTTGACTGATATCACGTACAAATATACTGATTGTGTTCATGTATCTCAGGACACCTGATAGCTGTTTTTACGGCAACTCGCAAAATAATAAAGCCGTTTACAGACGGAGAATATGTTAAAGAAATGTTCATTAAAATATCCGCGTTTATTTCACAACGTCGCTCTCCCGTTGCCAGGCAACGCTCCTACGACTTACCTGGAACAAAAAGTGGTGGAAATTGCTAACATACAAATATAATAGAAATCACACCAAATGCCACCTAGTGGTGTGACTATGCAACTACCTTACATCTAAATAAACTTTTTATGGGAAAAAAAATAATAATAATTGTGTTCTATTTGTTTGAAGGTTAAACGTTTCGCGGCTCCAGGTGAATTTTATTTAAAAGGTAGTCATCGTAAAATCATTAAACAGACGAAAGAGATTCAATCTCACGTAATACGATCTATTTATATATTCGTATATTTCTGTGCATCCTCGAGAATACGTGTTGACTGAAGAATGAAATGAGACCACGGTGAAGATTTCTGCAATATTATTATCGTTGAATATCGTTTCAACCATCGGCTTATGAAGCAGAGAAGAAAGCGTGTCTGCAAATCGCTAAATAGATTCTGAGTCATTGAAATTGAGTCAAGTGGAATTTTCAGTTCAAAACACTGAAATGATGTCAATGTCTCAGCAAACACCAGCGTTTTATTTCTATGTTCCAGCTTCACTGCACCAGTGGAAACAGACACTCTGTAGAGAACATTTATGAACTGAAAATGCGTGAGGGAGTGAGGAGCTCCAACCACCTGAAGTATCGGGAGAAGCTTGTAGAAGGTCACAGCAAGATTTTTATTCAAATTCATGCAATGATTTATCAACACCACCAGAAAAACAAACATAAAAACATTTGTCAATTTTGGACCCACTGAAAATCTTAAACAGGAAATAAAACCTGGAACTGATCATTTTATTATATTAAATAAATCTCTTAAAACTGATCACAGAGGAAATCGTTTATAGCCGAAACGTGTTAAAGAGTGTTTTAAAGGCAACCAGTGTGAACATTTTGTCACGCTGTTACGTAGTAAACGCAGAGAACCTCAAACCTTCACACTTTAATATAAAGTTAAAGGGTCGATTATTTCCGGTGTCGTAAACGTGGAGAATAAAAACCTCGACTTTTACGCTTTCTGAGACGCATGTTCTTTATGTTTATATGATCGTGTGTATGATGGAGAACAGGAGAGATGATGTGATCAGACTCCCTCACCCCAGTGAAGATTCCAGAAAGCGGAAGGAATCCAATAGAAACAAAAGCAACATGCACGTGTCTGAAAATCCATCAGACTTTTAACATTTTTAGTTAAAAATATACATACGGAACAAAATAAAGGGTCCACCCCAAAGACAGGAAAATGTACATTTTATTACCTCTGATTTATGTGTACAGTGTATTTGTTGAACAGACACAGTGTGTGTGTGTGTGTGTGTGTGTGTGTGTGTGTGTGTGTGTGTGTGGAAGAGCTCTGTGCCTCAAACCCAGACTGTAAATGCATGCATGACCTTTATGTCACTCGGAGAGGATCAGAGAAATGCTGAGATCACTGATCTGGAGCAGTGTGTGGGAGATTATACTGGAGGAATGAGACGCACACGAACACACACACACACACTAATATAAAAACATATATTCCTCATTTTATTACTGATGGTAATATTACACTCAGACAGTAAGAAATGGTTGTACGCCATCAAATGTCATGAGATACACATACACACACACACACACACACACACACACACACACACACACACACACACACACAGTGTATATATATATATAAAGCCAGTAGAGCACTTTTATATATATATATTCATTGGCCATTAAAGTACATTAATAAGCAACTGTGAAACACACTGATGAAAATCCAACCAAAAAAAAGTCATAAAAGTACAGAATATTATCCAGCATGAAGAGGTGATGGTGAGCAAATCACTAGTGTGTGTGTGTGTGTGTGTGTGTCATTGGTTTAAACAAACAAACAAACAAACAAAAAACCCAACAAATGATGATAAGTCTCGACAGAACAGTGGTTCTGGAACACAGTGTGCGGTGTGGTGGTGTGTGTGTGTGTGTGTGTGTGTGTACCGTTCTGATACCGGTTTAGAAAACTATTATAGAAAAACACTATGATGGAGGGACAGCCACCAGTGCGGCCCACCAACACTCACCAGTACGCCAAACAACAAGCAGCAACTGGGGTCTCATACAGAACACACACACACACACACACACACACACACACACACACACACACACACACAGAGGATTCAGGATGCTTGCTAGTGGAACGGAGCACAATGACTGCAGTGTTTTCGTTTTCCTCCACACTCGGTTGTTGTTCTGTTTTTTTGGATGTTTTATACATTGATCACTGGATCATACTGATCATTTATGGCTGCTCGAGTATCAGTATTACCCCTGAGCCCCTCTGAGCCATGCCTCGTTTCCGCTGCATGCTCTAGTGTAGTGCTTCTCAACCCAGACCTCGATCATATTCTCACTTCTCCTCTCTCACTCACACACACACACACACACACACACACACACACACACACACACTAGATATAATAATATTGACATTCATAAACCGTCAAGTCTCAAGTGCAGGAGTCCCCAAACTTCTGTCCCACGCTAACATTTGGAACGATGCCAGAGACGTATTTGAAATGTTTTACTCATATAATTTCTGTATTTAATAATTAAAGTCGGCTTTCAGTCCTTCGTTATTAATCGAGGTCGAGGCACTGATAGTAGTTCGATGGAACTATCGGCTATCAACAAAAAACGTTACTGTCATTACGAGAGCGGCCTCTAGAGGCGAATCACTGACATCGCGTGCCGCTTCTTTTTAACCAGTATGACTGCGCGCTGCACGGAGAGCGCTACATGATATTTATTATAAATCATTTATTCATGAATATATTCATATTTATTTCCTTTAAGCACATTTTCATGATTTAGTACTGTTTTTTATTTTTGTAAGAAAATACTATTCACATGGAGTGTTTTTTTTATTCAATATCCGTTGGTTGATTATTAAACGGTTATCGGCGAGTCTGATCCAACCTCGCTATCGATATCTTAAAAATCCACTACCGATCGACCTCTAATTATAACAGCCCAGTTACAACATTGTGAGATTCACCCACCAAACACATGCATAAGTACAACTTTTAATGTGTAATGAATATGAAAAAAATCTCATGATCTATAACGTAATAATGCTGTTTTAAGAGCCGATATTTCCCTTGAACAGTGATGCTCACGTCACGTTTAAAATCTCCACAATAACACTGCTAGTCTCTCCGGCCCGATACAGAAATGATGTGGCCCTCACAGAAAACGTTCGGGGGCCCCTGTTCAAGTGTAACACAATATTCTGCCTGAAAGTCACATTAACATGCTTGAACATTTTCTATACACTGACACACACTTTACTTAACACACTGGCACAAAACTCTCAAATCACTCAGCAATTTTGCACACAAAATACATTGTAGTGCAAAAACTCTCCCTTTTTATTGCTAATGTTACACTCGGCTTGAGCGTCATTCTGAATGATCATTTACATGTTGGAAACGATGCGATTGTGCTGACGCAACCCTTAACAACCAACATGATCACCACTAAATTGGAGGCACACAATTGTATCGGACGTCTTCAGATGTGTGAGCTTTCCATTTTCCCTTCACTTGAACTGGGAGACTTAAACCAGTTCCAGCATGACGATGCCCCTGTTCACACATCCAGCTCCATGAAGATCTGCTTTACATGGGTTGGAGTGGAAGATCTCCTGCTATTGAGCTCCAAAACCTATTGAACATCTCTGGGATGAATGTGAACACTGACCTCACCCCAGGAACCTCCTCACCTTCTCAACGACATCAGAACCTGACTGTACTAACAGCTTTAATGCAGAGCTCACACTGTGCAATTTTGGCCACAATTTGGTTTAAATGTAGAAAATCCTAAAATTTGTATAATCTGAGGCTAAAATTTGCAAACGCGATGCCGCGATTAGCGTCGAACACGAGAACTTCAAACCACCTCAGGGAAAATGTGGAAACCAGTCGATTGAACACTACAACGTGAAGAGAAACATATTGAGAAATGGAGAAAAAGGAGTGTTTTTTGACGTTTTTATTCTCGAGGCAGATTGTTTTTGGTTTGCTGCTAGCTGCCGTTAGCGACGTTTTTTGACTGTCGTACAGTCTGATATTATGACAACTGAGATCCTACAGTGTGATACTGGGATTATTTTAGTATTAAAAAGGAGTATAAAACAATCTCACAGTGTGAACTCGCATAATACTGAATCATCTCAACGATTCCGAATTCTAGAGGAACGTCTTCCCAGGAAAGTGGAGGTTACTAGAAAAGAAAGCAGAGACTAAATGCGGAATGGGATGTTCAAAAAGCACAAACCAACTTTATGGTCAGGTGCCACAAACTATATAGTCTATATAGTGTAAATATATGTTGGGTTTTTTTTGGAAACAATTCCATGGACCACAACGAGTCTGGAGAACCCTGGTTGAGAAACACTGCTCTAGAGTTATCAATGCTCATGCAAAAGTAAATAAGATTCCAGCGATTTGCAATTAATGCCTTAGACGGCTTTTCTCTTCTCTTTACTGCATCTGAGCCCACGGGGTCGATCCCTGGAGCCTGTGTAGGAACAAATAGGACTTGCTGCTGACTTCAGAGCTTCACATTCTCACCTCCTCAGCCCATATCCATTCCAATTAAGTGCACGCACACACACACACACACACACACACACACACACACACACGCAATAATACAAAATGTAATAAAAATGCTAAATGTGCACACTAACATACTTCCCTCTCAAACACATACACACACACACACACACACACACACACACACACACACAGCTTCTCATCCAAGCTTGTGAATATTATGGAAATTATGTTTCAAAGTGAAAAAAAAAAAGAAAAAAAAAGAAGCTGTGCCTTGAGGAAGGCGTCGTCATTAATTATGTGCCGAGAGGAAGTAACTGTACTGAATGAATGTTGTGTAATATAAAGCACATACACTATATTTAAATACTGCTTCCATATGTAACAGATCATTTACACTGATTGCACATAAAATCCGAAAAAGGTACAAAAACTAAAAGGATGCCGTTCGGAACCCATCATTTTTAGAGGCTGATCGGATCTTTCACTCATCGTCGGGGTCATGAGAACTGGAACTCTAAACAGAGTGCTGCGGATCCTCGAACCTGCACGTTCAACCGAAACTCCCCCTCCGATGCATCTTTCCAGCTGCTTCTTCCGTGCGTCTTTGCATAAGGACACTTTAATAATGTAGGACTTTTGTCTTCGGGCGAAAGCACGCATTTAAATTCTTAAAAAATAACACCGGCGTTAACGTCGAAGCAGACGCCAACCGTCTCTTACACTTTGGTTAATCGTGACGTTACAAAAATATCTCACTCTGTCTGCTTTGGAATCAATCGTTCACATCGGCTGTCTCGTACTCGTGAATGCGATGTAGCCGTAGAGTTCATTGTAAATTGTAACTATTAAGGGAAAACCAGACTTGTGAGTGAGTGACATGACTAAAGAGGGTACAGTTTGAGCTGAGAATATGAGCGTGAAGCTCGGGTGAATCTAGCTCCCATCTCAGCTGTGCTATAACGTACTCCGTATGCTTCCACACAGCGCAGAAACCTACATGCTTTACCGGCCCACTGTCACCACATGCTATCATTCTGCTATCATTATCGCTGTACGAGGTGGTATCAAAAGTTTCGAGACTTTTGTATCATGCCAACAGATGGCAGCACAAGGCTGCACGCACAGTCACAGGAAGCACCGACCTTCATAAGTCAGTGTGCGAAAAGACATCGTCCGGTGTACATTGGGAGCTGTGCAACTGGCACTGTCCTGACCACGTGCGTTACCCTGTCACAGAGTGCCTCTCACACGTGACAACATGATCTCACTTCCGCACCCACCCTACTCGCTAGATTTGGCTTTCTGCAGACTTAGCCCTCTTCCCAAAGATGGAGATCTAGCTTGCCGTTGCGGAGAGCTGACACTAAACGAAGGAGTTGCTTGATGCTCTGCAAAAAGAAGACTTCCAGGACACGTTCCAGATGAAGGCTAGGAGCACTGTATTGCTGTGCAAGGGGACTATTTTAAAGGTGATCGTGTGGAAATGTAGATAAATAAAGAACTTTATTGTAAACAGAGTGAGTCTCGAAACCTTTTCACACCACCTCGTAATCATATGAAATCGCTTAGACCCATGCTGTAAAAACCTGAAATCCTGAAATCCTTAAAGCTAAAGCGAGGGAGACGAGCTGCTGATGCCAGATCAGTGCTCTCCCAAACAGCTAGAGTAAACAGGAGCATTTTATAATGAAGGCCAAACTGTGAGTCTTTCTGCACAAGGTGTCACATTAATAACAATAATAATAAAAACAATACAGTGAAACAAAAACAAAGTATAATAACAATCTCTAATAATGAATCCAACTGCAAAAAAAAAAAGCAAAAGCATTGATCTAAAATTCTTCATCACTCAGTACTTAAGTAACACAAACTCAAATTAATAAAGCACAAAGAAGTCTTGCAAGTTCCTCAAAATAAAAATAATAAACCTAACTGACGAGAAATTATAGCAAAAATGTGCATGGGCCACTCGGCCTGGGATTGGAAAGCTGAGTGGCAGTCTGAGGACACCTGGGGCCCGAGCATGGAGGTTCAAAGCTGCTGCAGAACACGTACAACCCTGTCTATGGACTCGGTGGTGGCGAAGGCTAGGTACTTGCAGCAGAGCCAGTCCTCCAGGCTGACTCCTCTGGCACTGTGCCCGGCATCCAGCGAGCGCTCTGCGAATTTGATCATCATGAGCGTACGCTTCAAGTCCAGCCAGTTCTGCAGCGCGGCATGGCGCTGAATGGGAAGAGGTGTGTTGCGCAGGAGGTCATCGCGAGGCCCCCAGAGCAGACACTGCAGACAAGCGCGAGCTTCGGCCACACCGACGCGCTCCGACTCATCGGTGTGGAGCAGAAGACCTGCCAGGCGCTGCAGGCCCTGAGAGTATAGGGAACGTGTGGGGAGTGGAGGCAGTTGCTCCCTTTTTTTCGGTCCGGCAGCCTCGACCAGAGGATTGGGTTGGTGAAGCATCTCGTAGATTAGAAGGCCGAGCTGGAACTCATCCCCCTCGGTGTACTGCACGATGCTCTGCTGCTTGGCCTGAGAGAAGTTGCTGATGATGAGGCGAGCTGGACAAGCAGAGGAAGCGGACGTGGTGTTGTTGTTGGGCTCCGGAAGTTCAAGGTTGCACGGATCTCCTGGCTGGCAGTGCACGAGCAGAAGGTTCTTCAGGTGCAAGTCGCAGTGTGACACGTGGTATGGCTTCATGTGCTCTAGGCCAGAGCAAAGCTGAAGCAGCAGCAGGCATACCTGGCGCTCATAGAGCTCTGGGTTGCGTGAATGTCTTGTTGCACCATCCTGCACAAAATCAGCCACTGTCTGGAAAGGGACCTCACGTGTGATTACCACCACCCGGCTACGCAACTTCCCGCTGTGGCTCGCCAAGTCCTCTGACACTGCTAAGTTCCCTTGCCCTCTCGCGGCATGCCGCTTCCATTCAGACAGCAACTCTTTGCTCCCGCCGCTTTTCTGCTCCAGGGTTCGCTCCTCCTCTCTCTTTTCATCCTTCTCATCTTCGCTGGACTCCTCGTTCTCCCAGGGCAGTAGCCGGGCAGGCACATCTGCAAGAAAGTGGCCACAGTCCTGCTGGATGTTGAAGTGCACAGAAAGGCTCTGTCGAACAGCCAGGCTGTGGAAGAACTGCTGCTGTGTCTCCTTTACCTTGTACCTGCAGATCTGGGAAATAAAGAGATGAAGAGGTGAACTTTAACAAATGGTATAGAGGTGAGCAGAGCTGCCTTCCAACCAGGTGACACGGGTTTGATTCCTGGCCAACACAAAAACTTCTGAACCTATATTTGCCTGTGCTTGTCAATTTGCACAATTGCCACTATTTTTATTTACAGGTTGTTCAGTAATTATAGGTTTGTTCCTCATAATTGTATGTTTGTCCCTAATAAGCGACCCGGTGGCGACTGTGGCAAGGAAAAACTCCCCGAGATGTCACGAACAATTTTGATTTATTGTGTAACCATTGTTATTTATACTTTTATACAACTTTTGAATAGAAAGGATGCCACACTTGCCATTAAATCCACTAAAACAGAAACATCTCACGTAATTCCCCCCCGAATAGTATCTGGAAAACTTTCCCTAAAGTTCGTTGAGAGTAATTATTTAAACATAGTGTGCAAGTGCTGTGCAAAGTGGAGGCGGGAGAACGCTTTGACATAGAAGGCTTTTAATTGGGACTTTTCCAAGTGACTCGGTCTAAAGGATGTGTTTATCTACACGAGTGAAAATCATAAACAGTCTTTGATGTCTTCCGACACATACGGCTTTCTCATGCAAATAATCCAGCGCTCGCTCTCATCAAAAGTCTGCTCATTTCACCCACACTCAAGAATGCTAATTGCCTGTCAGTCTACCGACTGCACATTAAAAACTCTTTCAACTGGATCGGCTGAAGTACTTCGCTAGAGTTTAACTCTAAGAGGGAGAAAAAAAATAACAGCCCTACCTTTACAGCGTAGTTAATGAGCGGGTCCTTGGCGTACGAGGCCGTGTAGTACACGGCGTCTTCTGCCTCGCAGCATGGCTTGCCCGTGGTCAGTCGGAAGTGGGACCAGCTGTCTGTGCCAAAGCGCAAGTGGTCTTTTTGTCCAGCCATAAAGCGGTCTTCACAGCGGCCGGCTAGTTTGCGCAACGTGTCGGCGTGGAGACTGCGGATTCGGCCTGCAACCTCTTCCCAGCTGTCTAGACCTCTGTAAAGAGCAAGTCTGTGCGATTTACCGGCTGCAAGACTCTCTGTGCTGCGGCAGCCAAGCTTTTCCCGATCTAGGGCCGTGCTGCTGTTGGCTGAACGAGAATGGCTGCTTCCCCCGGCCACTGGCCTCTCCAGAGAGTCTCCGGACTCGTCTAGCTGGCGGGCGTCCGAGCTGAGTGAGGAGCTCTGACTCGCCGTGTCCCAGGTAGAGTCTAGGTCATAGAGTGGATTAGCCACGCTCAAGCTGGCACCACCTGGCTTGGCCTCGACCAGGGGCCGGCGGTTCATCGGGTCTCTGGTCATTGACGGCTCTGTATTGGCGCGTGGCATGTTTTTCTTCGGCAATGGTGGCGGAGTGGATTTGGGGCCCACGTTGAATCCTTCCGATTCAGAATGGAGAGTGTCATCAGCGGACTTGGGGTGTCTTGGGTGCTTTGCGGGAATCAAACTGGCCCTTGACTGACCTGGACAGTGGGGAAGGGGCCAGAGAGGGACAATGACAATTATTAAATAAATGCACAGCGAAAACTCACCATTTATAAAGCTTTGGACAACCCTGAACAAGCCAAGATCTGCTTAATTGAAAAATAAACAAATGACTCTTCGAGATGACTCGTTCTTCTGAGTCACATTAAAGACTTGTTCAAAATGAACAAATCACTCTGAGACGACTTGTTTTTCTGAGTCACATTTGAGAAGACTTTGAGAAGACTCGTTCATGAACGACCTGTCACTTATCTATATGAGCATAGACTATGAGTGACAGTGAGCTTGGTCTCTACTCTCTACTCATATTTCATTTATTTATGAGGTTAAATTTGATCACATTCTTTTTTTTTTCTAAAAAGACACTACACAGCTTTAATACCACTTCAATCTAAAACACAAAGTGTGGCAGTGTTTATTCAGGCATTGAAAACAGGCTATTTTATTATTACACAGGAAGTCCCCAAATTACGACAGAGATGACAATATCGTAAAACAAAACATGGCCTAGCCGACCCAACATAGGGCAGTATACTGTAATTTGTTAAAAATTATAAATAAGTAATTACAAATAATACAATAACTAATTAAAACTTTCTTTCGGCTTCTCCCATTAGGGGTCTCCACAGCGGATCCTCCGCATGTTTGATTTGGCACGTTTTTACGCTGGATGCTCTTCCTAACGCAACCCTCCCCATTTATCCGGGCTTGGGACCGGCACTAAGAGTGGCTGGGGATGGTTCCTGACCGAGGATCGAACCCGGGCCACAGCGGTGAGAGCGCCGCATCCTAACCACTAGACCACCAGGGACCCTAATACAATAACTAATTACAGTACATAATTCAGCAAAGCAGAGCTATCTTTCCACTACCATACTCTATAAGCATATATATATATATATATATATATATATATATATATATATATATATATATATATATATATATATATATATATATATATAAAATGTTCTGTTAAAGATGAACACACAATAAACACAGCAATCTGACGAGATTCATTTGGCGATTTTCAATAATAACTATTGATACGTTGCAATGAGTGAAAAATCGACGGAAATGCAGCTGCAGCTTCGTCCTTTTCTACGTATTTTTCTGCAATTTAAATGACTGCAAGATGCCTTTACTCCAAATACATTATTCAGCACGTGTTAATAACGTACCATCACTGAGCACGTTACCTCGAGGTAACACACTGTCTTACTTACTGAATTACTTTCACCTTGTAAACTACATTCTAACACTTTATGCAATGATATTTAATAGATACTAATTCTAATTTCAATAGACTGAATAAATCATAATGAGTTGAAATTCAGGGACAGAATTTTCTCAGATTTTCTATTAACAGTCCACTGTTACAGACACTCCAACAAATAAGTATTGATTTGTGCATTTACAGTAAGTCTCTTTAAGTACCTTGGAACCTAAAGTAGTCCTTCCAGCTATGCACTTCAACCCTTTCAGCTTGGTAGTAGTTAGAGATGTTATAGCATTTGTACAACAGTATCGTTTATACACCAAAATACAATGTAATACTTCTTGAATCCTTCCAGAATTACTGGCACCTTTCATAACTGGTTGAACTGAGGTTTGAAGTTTGGAACTCAAACAAATATCTAAACTTTTTTATACCACTACAAAACCAATTAAAGTGCGATTGAGCACAATCAAGTGGAATCAACTGAACTGCACTGAATATCAGAACCATCATGCATTGTGTTCAGACGAGACAAAAATCCAATATTTTCCAGATACTGAAACTCCTACAAGGAGAACAATGAGATACAGTAGCAGACTGAAAAAAAATGTGGCGGTGAATCATTAATGTTTTGGGTTTGAAGACTGATGGCAGATTGCTGGATCTTTAGTACCAGAATATCTTAACCCGAAACCTGGTTGCCTTTGCCAGGAGGTTCAGTCTCGGCTGGAGATAAAACCTTTCAATAACCTAATGAGCAGGACGTGCTTCCAGAAATCAACCGAGAAACATGATGTAATGATATTTACTGTATCTAAAAAAAAAAAAGAAAAATTAATATGACAAGGACAAATATCTCACGTACATGTGGATTACGCTGTAATATTTGCTTCCACTGGCGTTGGTTAGAGACGGGGTATTTTTTAATTTTTGTGTGGTGGCTGTTTTGTGTGTTTGAATATAAAATTCGGGCCTTTGGGCGATCCCAATTAAAAAAAAACAACTGAAGCTTAGATTTGATTTATGACTGTGTCCTGCTATAATAACTCTCCTGGACGTTTAATTCCTTTTCCCTGAAAGTGGTCCTTCTGTGAATATTAGTTTAGTGTAAATCATGCAGGCGACGACTACATCCTCAAGAAACCCTACATAAACTGTGCTGTTCTGAATGTGTGTGTGTGTGTGTGTGTGTGTGTGTGTGTGTGTGTGACTGTATGGCAGTTTATACAGTATGGTGGATGTTACTTACCTAAGTTGGTGTATGTTGCACTACAAGAGCTGGAGGCAGTGGAGTGTGAGTGAGAGTGTGTGTGTGTGCCCTCCTCGTCCTCTGGCTCTCCTAGACTGACGTTGGGCGAGAGGGGCGGGCACGGGGTGTGTCGAGAGGCCGGGCGGCTCGTTCACGGTCGGCAGTTTCTGCTTGGCTGGCAAAGAGGCGATGGCAGTAGGATCAGTCTCTGGGCCTTGAACAGGCATCTGACTGCAGGAGATGGAGAAAATACAAACTCGTCAACATCTGCACAACGGTCTGTTCTGCCTGTAGAGCATGAGATCAGACCTGCTTCATCCTAATGTTCTCCATCTAGTATTCCATCTAAATATCATTTTAGATTCTGTTTCTATTCATGTTGGATAGTAATAATAAGCATTTCACTGTCACCATGTTGGAATTTGATCTGATCTGTAATGAACATGTGACATGTGAACGATTGTTATTCTTTAATAGGGTGAAAAGGTGATAAAGGCAAGAAAAGTTTACTGTCTCCTTCTGTCATTACTTTTCATGGAGGATGTTTATTATTCATACTAATTAAATACAGTTTGTATTGTATCACAGTGCCAGTGGGCACAGCTGTAAAAACACTCAGAGGTTCCCGCTGTGTGATCTCCCATGATGCCTAATGATGCCTTAGATGCTTCATCAAACATGTCCACTTAAAATACAAGCTCTGAAGAAGGAACTCAGCTGAGGAATAGAGGGCAGAGCTGAACTACATGACTATTACTATTTTACATTAAACATCGTTCAATTGAATCACCAAGTTGCATCGAGATAAAAGTTGATCATGTGATGCATCCATTTTAAAAACAGTGCATCGAATATAATTTGACTTTTTTGTTTACAACACAAAGCGATAGTAGTAGAGTAAGTATGTAAGGATTATCTGCTGAAGGATAAACTTGGATTCTTTTAGATCACTTGCACAAATAAAACACTAAAAGAAACTGTAACCACCCTAAAAACACATGGTGAGCTGCTCCATGTTCTCATATTTCTGCAAGCCAGAAAAAGTGTTAGAACTTGTTTGAGTTGCCTGAACCAATGACCACTTTGCAGTTTCATGGCTAATGAGACAAGTGCACACACACACACACACACACACGCACGCACGCACGCACGCACACCCGCACACACAGCCATAAACCAACACCCCAGTCAGAGAACGGCGCTTACCTGCTGTTTTCGCTCACACAGCTGCCCATAACTAAAAACTCTCACACCTTCAGGCCCGAAGGAGGAAAAAAAAAAAAAGAGTCCTCAGTGGATAACCTTCTTTCCCTCCCTCCTTTTCTTTCTCTGTACTCTCAGGTATTTTAGCTAGCAGCTATACTCGGCATGCCTCTTGACACACCCTGTGCTCTGTGCTCACAAAGGGCAGAATGATTAACACTTCCTTTACCTGGGAGACATGCTCTTATAGCAGCCCCTGTCTGTGGATTAGCAAAGACTCCGCTGAAGTGTATCGTTTCAAAACTAGACTTAAGTCCTTAAACTTACATAGAAAGCATCGTGAAGAAAAATATATCCATATATTCTCATGGGGCAACACATAGCACCTTCCTGCAATCACGGCTAGGCTTTGTTTAGAATTCACTCAAACACAAGCAGCAGAAATTACCTGCTACCAAACAAATGATATCAGCACCAACAAACTCTTTAATGCAGAGAAAACAGAAGCTGCAGCTGAACTGGTATTTACATGCATGTACACACTGGTTAATGCAGTTCAGAGGGACATGCGATGCTCAAACCTGCAGTTACAAATGCATCTGTAATGTTTTGATATTTTAAACATAAAACCTTGACTCTTCTTCTTCTTCTTCTTATTTCGGCTTCTCCCATTAGAGGGCGCCACAACGGATCATCCGTCTCCACACCCCCCTGTCCTCTACATCTGCCTCTTAACTACCTGCATGTCTTCTCTCACCACAGCCATAAACCTCCTCCTTGGTCTTCCTCTTTTCCTCCTTCCTGGTGTCTTCATCCTCAGCATTCTCCTACTGATATACCCCATGTTCCTCCTCTGCACATGTCCAAACCATCTCAATCACACCTCCCTCACCTCGTTTCCAAAACGTCCTACATGCGCTGTCCCTCTAATAAACTCATTTCTAATACTGTCCATCGTCGTCACTTACAACGAATATCTTAACATCTTCAGCAAAAAAAAAAAAAAAGAATGAAGAAACTTTAAATGTGAAATTAAAACCACCAGTAAATCACTGTCAATAAGTGAGTCATTGCGGTTGAAACGAATCATTTAAACAAATGATTCATTCGGGAACAAAAACACCATCATGTTGCTCAGAAGCACAACTGCATACTGCGACCTTGTATATAAAAGCATTGAATAATATACATGATGTAGGAAACTCAGGCAAAATGGGTTTAATAAAAGAAAAAAAGTCTCACAGGGACCTTGGTAGGGATAAGATGTTAAAATTCTCCACTGTTTACATCATGATTTGCACCAAATGGCCTCCATTTTAATGTATACTCAAAATTAACAACAAGCATAAACCTGGCCTAAGAAACCCTGTCACCTCTCTTTACTTTCTCTCTCTCGAGTTAAACAAGTTCCTCAGGTACCAGTGACTAGTCCGCCTGTCCCTCTCCTCTCTGATCTGTTCGATTCATCCTCATGCCCTCATGGAGCTCTCTTCAAATAAAAACCACTCTGTACAGCAGGAGATGGTTCCACATCAACAACCTAAAGATCACTGAAGTTACTGAGCAATTCAAGAACTTTGAGCATTGTTTCAGACTGTAATTAATATCAACAGTCTACTACAATGTGCTCAGGACCACAGGTGCACTATTTCCCTTTGGAGTCTGCTTCCTCTCAAGGTTTCTTTCCTCATGCCATCGCTTGCTCATTAGGGACAAACCCACAATTGTAAAGAACAAACTTATACAATCTATTATGACCGTTTTATCTCTATAAATCTGCGTTGAGACAATGTTCACTTTTTTTAATATATAATTATCAGTAGATGCGCTACACATCCATAATAGAAAGCACTTACCTCATCACTTTGCTGATCAAAAGGCTGGCTCTGCTCTTCGGTGGGCCTGGCTGGTTGTATGACAGCACTCCAGTTGCCACTGCATTACATTCCTCCACCCTGAGTTCTGCCTCCCCATCGCCTCCTGCCCCACTGTCTGGCTTATAGGTGAATATAATGGTGGGTTTCTGGTTGGGATCATCGGTTTTTGACTCGGAAAACCAATGCTGCCTCTGGAGGGGAGGAGGAGGTAACATAGTGATAACAGTACCATCCAAGCCCACAAGCTTTCCTTTTTCTTTTTCTTTCTCTTTCTCTGCTTTCTCTTTTTGTTCTTCCTCATCTTTTCGCCGACGAAAGAAGCTCTTGAAGGAGATCCAACGCTTAGGCCTGTTACTGTCAGCAGAACGTCTGCCTTCTACCCCGGGGCTAACATCCCCGTCACTTGGCCTGGAGCCTGTGGGTCTGGTCCAGTTGCTGAAGTGCCTTTGAAGCAGGTTGCTGGCATGGTATGGGGAAGAGGTGGATCTGGGCGGAGGGAAGGGGGCACTGGGTTCAGATTTTGGACTAGTGCAAGCCTCGGCTGCTGAGGCACTCTGGGACTTCGGCAAGAGCTTGGATGGCGTGTGCGATTTGGACAGGCTGCTGTCTGGAGGGCAGTGGAGAGATTTGGGTCTGCTGAGAGTACCCTTAGTTGCATCAGGGGGAAGAGAGTAGAGCTCCTCAAAGCTGCAGGTTTTGCTGTGAGAAGAAGGCGAGTCTGGAGGAGATTGGGGTGGCTGGATTGAGGCTACTATCTGAGACAGCACCTTGCTGGCCTTCTCCCTGTGCCCTGACCCAGTGCTAGAGGGGTCTGGCCCTCACTGCTGCCTGATGCAGGTAAGTCATCACCGGTGTTAGAGCTACTGTTGAGTTTAACAGAGCTGCTTTTTGTCAGACTGCTAGACACAGTGCTAAGAGTTGGGCCAATATTTGTTCTAGGGCTCGAAACAGTAACGGAAATGTTGGCTGATGTACTACACTCTGGAGTATTTTTGCCTTTGTCACTGTGAGCTCCTGCTCTTGTGGTGTCCCTCTCTTCCGTGGTGTCAGCCGAGACAAGTTTTTTGAGCTTGTGCTCTGTTGGTGAGGCCTGAGCATTCTCAGAGTTGCCGATTTCCTCATACGTGTGGCTGGCTACTCGACCTCCTGTTCCTGGTTTAGCCTGTGGCAGCTCACCACATACACCCAGAAAGCTTTTATACACCGCCAGATTATCATATGCACTTGGGTTAATCACAATGGGAACTTTTACTGCATTCTTGGAACTCCGTGCATATGTAGGTTCATCTCTGATGATGATTGGGAAAGGAGGCATGCCAGCATTGTTATAGCTGTTGAATTTGATCTCTGACAAATTAGGTGACTTCACGGGTATGGTGCGTGAAGAGGAGATACCAGCAACCGGGGAGGTGGGAGCTGATTTATGGTTAACGTGTCTGGGAGGGACTGATGATCCCGAGGGCGTCCCGCTAAGCAACTCTACTTTGGGGAGCTTTTGCCGAGGGCTAGTGCTAGACGTCCACACCTCTTGATAACGAATGTTCCCAGGCTTCTTACAGGACGGGCTAGATGTAGCAGCATTGGCCAAGGCAGTACTTAGAGAGACTGGGACTGATTGAGAAACCGAATTCAATGGAGATATTGAAGTGGTTGGAGATACTGCTGCAGACTTGGGTGAAAGGGGAGTTTTGGGTGATACAGGTGATTTTGGAGAGAAATGAGAGGCTAAGAGGGGGATGTTTTTTGAGGCTCCTGGGTAGGGTGGAGGACCCAGTGATGTGGTTGGGCATTTAGGCTTCACAGTGCTCTCAGTAGTTTGTTCCTCAGTGCTAGCCATAGATGCTGATACATCAACCACAGTGTAAGGCTTACAGATGGGAGTTTTTTCCAAACTCACTACTCTGTAAGGTTTAGGCTGCTCCTCTGTTGGGCTAAAGCTTATCGTGATTGGCTGGCCAGGGAGGGCCTGTGGAAGAGGGCCACCTTCTCTCTGATTGATGTCTTGATCCTGTAATCTGATCGCCAGAACAGCTTTGTGCGTCTCAGTGGCTTTAGGTGAGCTAAATGCTCGGCCCACTGGATCTTGATGTACTGCAGAGTCTCTACTAAACGGAATGGGGTGTAACCCGTTAGGCTGGTTGCGAGAAACACTGCTTCCACTGCTGGAGGTGCAGGAGTCTTCAGGCAGAGATGATGACGATTCTGGTGAGGTGATAGACTCTGAATTAGACAGGAAACCACTGCCCTGGCGGTTGGAGCCATATGGAAGCAGGCTGGGTGCTCCACTGGAGTCCATGGAAGGGTAACTATTTAGAATATCATCATAGCCGTCATAGTCGACAGCACAGATCCGTTGCAGGGAGCGGTTCCTCAGAGGTACAGTGTTCCACTTCTTACCAGCTGCAAACGGAACTGGAGAAAGTGTTGCAGCACGAAAATTAGCAAAGCGTGGCTGGCCCCTCATCCGGATCTCCATAGCTAAAAGCTCTTCATCACTCTCATCCCAGCTCTCATGCTCACCATCATCACTCTCACTTTCCTCTTCATATTCTTCATCCTCCTCTCCATCAACAGAAAATTCTGGGTAGCAGAAGCGCCCCCCTTCGGAACTGATAATCTCAGCGCTGTTGCTCAAAGAAACATGTTTATTTGCACTACCGCTACGACCCAAGGCCAGACAGCTGGCAGCAGGCAAGCCTCTCTCCAATGAGCGCCTATATGAACAGCTGATCCGGCCCAAAAAGTCGTCCCTATTGGAGCTAAGATCCGAGTCCAAACCTGCAATCTCCTTTAACACATCAGTTAGGCCACTGTTATTGTTACTGCTTGGCGAGCAGAACGAGGCAAATCCCCCCATTTCTACCCTTTCATCATTTCTCTCATTGTTGTTTGGTTCTGTGGGCCTCTTCCTGTTAAAGCCATTGTGATTCCAAATGGTAAACGCTGAAGTTTTTCCAGACTCTGCCCCCTCAACCAGTTTTTGAGCATTTCCTTCTAAATCTAGGCCCATTCCGGAGCATGGGAGCATCATGGTAGGCTTTACAGCAATTGTAGGCTTTTTTGCTACAGGAGGGCGAAACTGGCCCGAACGGGAAGAACTGCTGCTTCTCTGAGGGTTGCTAGCAAGGTTAGCGTTAGTAATAGCCCTGACACCTGTGGGTGATGGGTGGTTGATGTTATTTGTGCCACCTGGAGACGTGTGACTGTGTTGGCTGAGGACTTGTTCAGGGGAATACTTGAGTGGACTCCCCTCAGGTAGGCAGTGCAGACTCTTGGGCTTGAAGCAGTTCTTGCACTCGCCTGGCTTCCACACGTGTTCAGTAAAGGTGTTGCAAGCAGACATGTCTGCAGTGCTGACAGCAGCACACTCAGTGGACAGGAAATCGCTCCATCACATGGCACAGCTGCCGCACCACTGCTGCTCACCACTGCTACAGTCCAGGGGCAGTATAGCAGCTGTTACTTACTGACAAATCCACCTGAAAAACAAATATATTTATGGGTTAGATGCTATTCATTACTATTGCAATATTTATCCTGGTATTATTTTATA
Organism: Silurus meridionalis; assembly: GCF_014805685.1. NCBI lineage: Eukaryota > Metazoa > Chordata > Actinopteri > Siluriformes > Siluridae > Silurus > Silurus meridionalis. The sequence continues at coordinate 583,677 of NC_060893.1, forward strand.
ATATTACCTAATTGTGCAGGTATTACAGGTCAACCGATTTTACAGATACCGATAGCTAAGTTGGAAACTCAACCGATTTTTTAAATCTTTTAAAATGAATACTGGATAAAAAACAAACACACACAATGTAAATAGAACTGAACTTATTACAAAAAAAAAACAGTACTGAATAATGAAAATGTGCTGAAAAAAATAAATACTAATATATTAATTAATAAATATAATTCTATAATTATTACATTGTAAATAATAAATATAATATAGTGCTCTCGGTGCACCGCTCGGTCTCACTGGTAAAAAGAAACAGCACGTGGTGTCAATGATTCGCCTCTAGAGGCCACTCTTGTAATGACAGCGGACCAGAAACGAGAATATCTATCGGTTTGGATTTCAGAAATCAATTATTGGTGCAAAACTGATTAATCAGTTGACCACTAGAAGGTAATTACCAAAACTGCTCTAATATCTAAACTTGCATTTGTTGGTAGATTCCAGCAGGGGGTGCAGTGTGCCTGGCACTTGGATATTTGATTTAAATGACCATATTTTAACTGAATGGCACAAAGAAACATGACAAGAGAATAATGTGCCTGTGTGTGTTTCTTTAACAAAAAAAAATGGTGGATAAAATGTGCACTCTATTCTGCATTCACACACAGTAAGAGAAAAAGATGGGAGGGAGGGCGAGAGAGAGAGAAACCGAGAGAAACCGTCAAGCATTTTTCCGCTCTATATTTAGCACTCGGATAAGATCTGTTGCATGTAGTTTTTCAGCCCCAGCTCGACCTGCAGGAACTCACACATGACCCAGGCCCACCTCCAGTTAACCTCATTTAGAGAAGCTAAAAACAGCAGGTAGTTTGAATAAGAACTTCAAAGAAACGTCATAATTTGACCAAATCGGTGTTTACTGTAGGATTAGCATTACACCTGACCTTATGCCTATAGCATAATAAATTCCCAGGTTTGAGGTTTATCTGACATTGCTTGCCTTCCTTTCTAGGCGGTTTCCTTCGAAAATGAAAGCTCTGATGCCACATGGAATTGCCACCATTTTACTGGAATGCTACCGTCTAGCAGATGGAGCATTCAATCTTCCAGATGTGGAAAAGGTGCAAAGGCAAGTATGTAAATGCTAATCATGGAGCAGCCTTGGGTGCATGGGTACACGCTTCCCTGATGTTCTTTAGCCTTGCATACCAGTGCCTTAATATTTTCAATGATAAATTATACACCGATCAGCCAGAACTTTATGACCAATAAGTGGTGAAGTGAGTAACACTGACTCTCTCTCCATCATGGCACCTGTTAGTGGGTGGATTTATTTATTTGGCAGCAGGTGAACTTTTAATCCTCAAAGTTGATGTTAGAAGCAGAAAAAAATGTGTGGGCGTAAAGATTTGAGTGAGTTTGACATTTTGAGAAGTTTACAGGTTACAGTCTTCTTTGTTGTGTTTAATATAAAATGCTGTCGTTGCCTTGGATGACCTGGACGCAGACTTTTCCCTGCTGACCCTGTACTCTCCTCCACTTCCAAAGCAGCTGAGTTCTCATGGTCAAGCGAACCCGTAACTTGAGCATCCCAAATAATCAATCATGGCATTATTGACAACAAATTTCATTATCGATTATTATCATTTGATTGATGAGTTGTTGCAGCCTCAGTCATGAGTTCACAAAACTTTGCCCATATTTTCTAATTATCTTTGTATACATTTATATAAATTGGGTACATAAACGCTCGTTTTAAAACGTCCCAATATAGTGTAAATAAACGCTCGTATAAAAGAGTCAATTATTTATCATCGCAAAGGTTTTTCAACTTAAAAACATCTTATGAAGAGTGCCTGGGATTAACTACTGCACAAAGACATGAGACATGAGACATGATGTGATCAGAGTCACATCTGGATACGTGAGAAATCAGAATGAATGCAGACACGATACTGAGGAAAGCTGAATCATTGTACAGTAAAGAAAACAGATTCCTGTTAAACCATAAACGACTCATCAGAAGGTGTTTCAGATCCCTGTTCCGTCTCCTTTAGGGTTTATACTCAATTATTATTTACTTACAATCAATCAACCATTTTTACTAAAGTGCTAATAAATCTGCAGTGTGTGTGTGTGTGTGTGTGTGTGTGTGTGTGTGTGTGTGTGTGTGTCAGAGTGGACTGAACTCTGGTCCTGGAATTCCACCTACAGGAAACATCACGTAAGGTCTGAAACAAAAGGAAGTATCCTTCAGACAGTAGCACATCTTTTCTTATCTCTTTCCTTATCTCTTCTTTTTTCTCCTCTCGCTTTTATACACTTTATTATCCTCTCATCTCTCCTTTTCTATTTTCTCTGCATTTCTTATTTTCTCCTCACTCCTCTCCTCACTCCTCTCTTTCTCTCCTCATTCCTTTCCTCACTCCTCTCTTCCTCTCATCCTCTTCTCACTCCTTTCCTCCTCTCATCACTCCTCTCTTCCTCTCCTCACTCCTCTCCTCACTCCTCTCCTCCGTCACCTACAGCAGTTTCAGGCTGTTTCTCTTTCTTGGGCTTTATCTCTATGTGTCAGATGTAAATGTTCTGCTTTGATGGCCGACACTGATGAGCTCTCACACTGATGAGCTCTCACACTGATGAGCTCTCACACAGACCTTTAGTTTAGAGAGTAATAAAGCGAGAGCGAGACAGAGAGAGGAAGATTGAGAGATATTTACTTGGCAGCTCTAAACTGAGACAATACTGAGAATCTGTCTTCTTTATCATGTGGTGAGAACGTTCTCAGGTTGAGGATGGAAACTGACTGCAAGGTTTGTTTGTGTTAGTTATTTTATATTCGCGTCATTAGACTGAAAATTCTGCTGCTCCAAATCACTCAGAGAAAGTAGTGCTAATAGTCACATTACATTTATTTTATTAAATAATCAAATAATAATAAGCAAATCTTAGAGAGAGATTTCTGTGTACGCGTGTGTGTATATGCGTATTTGTGTGTGTACTCATGTGTGTACGCGTGTGTGTATGTGTGTGTGTGTGTGTGTGTGTGTATGTGTACATGTGTACGTGTGTGTGTATGTGTACGCGTGTGTGTATGTGTGTACGTGTGTGTGTATGTGTACGCGTGTGTGTATGTGTGTACGTGTGTGCGGACAGTGAGGTCTTTAGAGTCACCAGACAAAACTAATCTTTATATACAGTCATGTGAAAAAGAAAGTACACCTTTTTTGTTTTCTATGGTTTATGCATCGGAACGTAAAACTCATCTGGTCCTCATCAGGTCTTAAATAAATACAACCCCAGATGAAGAACAACTCATAACACACTACTCCATACCTGTCAACACTCGCGTTTTTCTTGGGAGTCTCCCGTCCCCCCCCCCCTCCTGTTTTGTTATTGCTCTTGTGAAACTCCTGTAATTTGTATGGCCCAAACCTCCTTATATGAATAATCACAGAGATATTTTATTTATTTTATTAATAAGGTTGTCCAGTTGCTCGTATAAAACGAATTCAGCTCACACAATGGACACAACAAACAAATTTCAACCCATTTGTAACCACAACCTGGCAACCCACAACCCAGCTGCACTGCTGATCTCCACACAGGTAGCAGACGCAGAACATCGATCAGTGTTTGAAATGGAAAAAAGAAAAAAGAAAATAGTCGACACACAGGCCTTTCGCAAAATGTGTTGCACTGATGTGAATCTCGGACACGGCGGGGAACATGACATCTTTATCAGTGTCCGCTGCTTAAACTTACAGTTCTGCATATAAGGAACACTAAGACCAATTTATGCCACATAATTGTCTCATTTATTTAAAACATAACAAAAAGAAACATGAATAAGTGGCATTATCACTGTTTTAATCGATATTAATGATTATTATATATGTATTAATGTGTAACAACAAATCACAAGGTCACTTTTGGACTCCACAGAACTTCCTCTCATTCACCGGCCCAGTGTGTGTAATATTTATTTATTATAATCGTAGCGTGAGACTGTAAAACATTCTATCTATGCTAATCATTTATTGACATTTTTCTAAAAAGAACAGTTAGCGTGTTCCTCGGCTCCATATGCACTCAGCGCTGTTTGGAGGAATGAGTCATGCATTATTGAGCACTGCTCTGAAAATAGACGTAGACAAGGCCATGAAATAAAATCTCACAGGCATCCAAATGTCTCATCATCTGATCATCTGAGCGATTCCACCTCTTTCATAAAGTCACTCGCTGCTCCGCTCTGCTCTGAGGACAGGGATTATCATCTCACTGGGGTTACACGTTCATCCGTAAACTCACCGGGCTTTTATAGAGCGGTTTTAATTCCTTCTCTTGTCCGAGTTCATGTGGTTCTTCACGCTCGTTTGCACCAGATAATGACTGCTCGCTCAGGGACGAGAAAAAACTGTGGCAATTTAGTTCAGGAATTTAGAAACACAATAACAGACGGAAAAGAGAGAGAGAGGGAGAGAGAAATAGGGATGGAGAAAGAGAGAAAGATAGAGAGAGAGAGAGGGAGAGAGAGAGAGAGAGAGAGAGAGAGAGAGAGAGAGAGAGGAGAGAGAGAGAGAGAGAGAGAGAGAGAGAGAGAGAGAGAGAGAGAGAGAGAGAGAGAGAGAGAAAGAGAAATAGGGATGGAGAAAGAGAGAAAGAGAGAGAGAGAGAGAGAGAGAGAGAGAAAGAGAGAGAGATGGAGGTCTGAACAGTTCGGGTTGGTTAATATGAATATGTGCTTTGCATTGCTGATCTTCTCACAGCTACAGCGAGTCTGCAGTCTGCAGTTGTTCATCACAAACCTGATTGATGTGCATGTGGAATCCTGGAGCCCACATCATTAGGAGAATAGAATAACACACGCGTTTGAAGTGATGCCTCTGAACCGATGGAGCAGTGTGCCGTCGATCCGGAAACTTCAGCACTCACAAACTCTTTACGCTACGGAAAAGATCTACACAATACACACACTGCTCCAAGAGCCACAATGCTGATACACTCCCGTTCCTGTTCCTGAGTGGGTCATGTTACTAAAAAACAAGCTGCTCAGTGATAATCACTTCCAGCGCTGCCCGAGCGACCGACCGGAGACGCTTCATACCCACCCAGCAGTGCCCTAGCAACCAAGTGGGCTTGAACAGCCATCACCTAGCAACAACCGCCCGACCTTGTCCTCAGTGTGAGGGTGTGGCGTGTCAGTCTTCACAGTGCATGGAGCAGATTACGCCCATTAGCGGCGCACAGAGAAGCAACCACATGCCTGGAAGTAGAACATTCCTTTTTACACCCCAGACCTCCCACGTGGAGCTCGTTCTCATCAGCACCCTCGCATTAGAATGCGACGCACCGAGGCTTATATAAAGTCATTAATGAAGCGCATAGCCTGGGGAGGTGAAGAGAAGAAAGAGAGAAAACAGAGAAATTACAACAGAAAGTGAAGGAGAGAAAAAAGAGATTACGGCTGCACAATTCCCCGGCTGTTTCTAAAGCTTTTCATTCCTGCACTCTGTGTGTGTAAGCGCCACGACTTCGCCGGAGCCCGAAAACACTGCAGATCAGAAAGAGAAGAAGAAGAAAAAGAACCAGAAACCCCAAAAGCCCAGCGCTATGACTCAGTGTGAGGTCCCAGACTGCATTCCTGAAGCATGACTGATGGAGGTCGCATGGATTCCAGAGTAGCGAGGACCATGCTGTGGATGGTGAACGTGGTGAGAAAGGAGTGTAGTGGGAATATTTTAATTTGAGTTTTACTGTTGTTCTCATACTTTGTAAGAACTTACATTAAATCTACAACATTTAGTCGCCATTTGTCTTTATAATAACCTCCACTCTACTGGGAAGATGTTCCACTAGACTTTGGAGTGTAACTCCTGGAGATTTGTGTTCATTCATCCACCAGGTTAAGGTGAGGAGGCCTGGGGTGCAGTCAGCAGTCTAAACCATTCCAAAGGTGTTAGTCTTAGAGCTCTACAGCAGGAGATCTTCTCCACCAAGCCATGGAAAAAGTAGCTCTAAGGAGCTCACTTTGTGTCCTGGAACAGGTTTGGGGCTCCTGGTTCAAGTGAAGGGAACATTTAATGCCAAAGACGTGATATAAAATTGTGTGGAGATTTTGGAGATGAACCACATAAGGCTGAAATGGATGTCCCATTTGTCCATATAGTGTATGAGACTTAAAGCTGTTAGAGCTGCTGTTAAAACCAGTTACAGAAACTCCACTCCACAAACTGCTGAACACTACTGCTAAACCTCCAGCAACTGCTGAAGGACACCGATTCTTTACATGTATGGGTTTCAGTCATATGGAACTGTGCACCATCCACCACCACTGTGCTGCAATCACGAGGCCTTGAAGCAAACAGTGCAACACCTCAAACTCCAATATCCAAATCGAAACCTCCGAGAGGTCTCCCAAGCTTCCTAAACGGCAAATCAACATGGAGACTCATTTCATAGCCACTCACACAGAAGCTAGTTTGAGGCGTCCATTGTTTTGTTTTTTCCCATTTACCTCAGGAGTGTGATGTTCTTCCATCCCTGTCCTTTCAAGATGCTATGTGAGGAAAAAAACATGGAGGCTCATCTCCATTGTCACTCACACAGTAGCTAGTTTGAGGCGTCCATGTTTTTCCCCTCACACGTACCTTGAAAGGACAGAGACAGAAGATGGCATTTTATTTACCTCAGAAGGGTGAAGTTTTTGAGGTAAATGAAGCGTCCCCTATATTCGGGTTTAGGAATTAACAGCACAATCTTTCATGACATAAACAATATTGATATTTAACTGGGGCGAAATAAATGTTCAGAGGCTTATCAGACTCCGGCGCATTCCTTCAACTTTCACTGAAGAGCTGCAGCAGGAAATTCCAGAGTCGACACGGAGACAAAACTCCGAGCAAAAACAGACTCCGTGTTATTGTTGTTATTGCTGTTAAATGTTTTCCAAATTTGAGCAGAGACTCGGACCTGAACTGCTGTGTGTAGAGCAGTGCCAGATACCAGGGAAGCTCTGTCATCTATGAGTGGGAGGGAGGGTGTGTGTGTGTGTGTGTGTGTGTGTGTGTGTGGAAAAAATGTAATAAATGCAGCATAGGAAGGAAAGGTGATTATTTTACTGATGAGGGAGAAGAAGCTCATATCTATGCATATAAATGTAGTCATGTTCAAAAATAAATCTCAGAATAAAAGCACAAGTGTGTGTGTGTGTGTGTGTGTGTGTGTGTTTCCTCAGTATGAAATATTATCAGGTCCTCTTGGCAGCAGTGATAATGTCTGAGGTGAGTGCACTCCCTGTTCTGTGCCGTGACTTCACATTGAGCTTCGTCAGGTCTGTGTAAGTGTACGAGAGCTGCACTAGTATTTATTCCTTCACAAGATGACTCACATGCTACTAGAGAATCTTGACTGAGCTCTCTCTCACACACACACACACACACACACACACACACACACACACACACACACACACATACACACACACACACACACACCAGGCTGACAAACACCAACATCTGTTCCAAGGCAAACAACATGTGAGGATGATGGCACATGCCCACGTATATATTAGTGCTCACGCAACAGGAGGCAGACGTACGTGCCTCTCCCATGCTCTAATGCAAAAGGGTTTTTTTTTGTCCCAAAATTCCAGGAAACAAGGAGAAAACATTTGTCAAAATGTTATTATTATAAATGTTATGCTGCCATAGCAGTAAAGTTCAAACTGCTGCAGACTTAAAGACTAAAATTTATTAATAAAGTAAAGTAAAGAAGCAGTTCCAGGTTTAGTTTCACACTGTGAGTTTGAGCTTCTTATTTTTATATAACTACATATGCTGTGCAGTGAGATCAGGGCTGGGGGTAAATGTTAGGATTCTGCGGGTAAGGATTAAGGTTAGGGGTTTAGTGGAATTGAATAATGACATGTGGTGGATATAAGGGTTTGGGGAGGGGTAATAGTTAGAGGCATAGGGCTAGAGATTAAGGAGAAAGATTAGGGAAAAGAGAGGAAAGGGTTAGGGGTTAAGGGTAAATGATTAGGGGTTATGGGTAAAGTGTTGGGGGTTGACGTAAAGGTTTAGATGGTTGGGGTAAATGATAAGGGGTTGAGGTAAAGGGTTAGGGGTGAGGTAAAGGGTTAGGGTTGAGGTAAAGGGTTAGGGGTCGAGGTAAAGGATTAGGGGCCGAGGTAAAGGGTTAGGGGCAGAGGGTAAAGGGTTAGGGGGTCGAGGGTAAAGGATTAGGGGGTCGAGGGTAAAGGGTTAGGGGGTCAAGGTAAAGGGTTAGGGGTCAAGGGGAAGGGTTAGGGGTTCGAGGGTAAAGGATTACGGAGTCGAGGTAAAGGTTTAGATGTTTGGGGTAAACAGTTAAGGGCTCTACTGCACACTGCCCATAGAAAAAAGAAAAAAAGGTGGAAACAGAAGGAATATGCAGCGTGTTATTTTCTTTACGTGATGCCTGGCGCTCTGGAAGTGTGCATGCCTGGATACGTCCTGAGGAGTAAACAGGAGTGGAGAGTGAGAGTATGTACAGTATCTCTGGTGCGTTGAACAGACCAGGGTTTAGGGTTTTTCCTCTGAAATATTGTGATGCTGGATGGAGCAAAGGGTTGAGACGATGAGTAAGAGGAACAAAGTATCTTGGGAAAGTCTACCACTGCTTTTTAACTGCCAGAACAGCTCGAATTAGCTTTGGCACACATTCTACATGTCTCCGTTATATGATATTCCCTCATTCAGATGTTGTATTTTGTGCTTTTTGAACATCCCGTTCCACATTTAGTCCACATCTGCTGTTATAGTAACCTCCACTCTTCTGGGAAGATGTTCCACTAGATTTGGAGTGAGGTTATGGAGATTTGTGCAAATTCAGCTACAAGTGTGTTGGTAAAGTCAGGTAGATGTAGATGAGAAGGTGAGGAGGTTCCTGGGGTGCATTCAGCATTCACATTCATCCCAAAGGTGTTCAATTGGGTTGGAGCTCTACAGCAGGGGATCTTCCACTCCAGCCCATGGAAATCATATCTCCGTTGAGCTGGATTTGTGCACAGGAGCATCGTCATGCAGGAACAGATTTGGGTCTCCCAGTTTATTAAAGGGAAATGTATGGCTGCTGCTTCCAGAGACATCATATACAATTGTGTGCCTGCAAGTTTGTGGTAACAGTTCTGGAGAAGAACCAAAAGAAAATCTGGTGTCCCAATACTTTTTGTTCATATATTACAGAAGAAGTGAAACTTTTTGTTGGAAATTTATTTGTTTAAAACTTTTTAGATATAAATAGATTAGTACCAATTCATTTATTTGTCCATAGAACTTTATCTCTAAGTTTCCCTCTAATGAGAGAGCTAGAGGCAGCTGTGGCAAAGAAATACTCCTTAAGGTGGTCTGAGATAAAAACCTGGAGAAAATCAAGACGGAACACGTCCTCATTCAGGGGACACCGAAAAGTCACTCAGATCTCAGGTGCCTCTGAATTTCTCAGAATCATTGTTGAGATATTTCTACACTTTCATCGCTTTTGATTGGACACGGTTTGGAAAGGTCTCATAAAACCACAAAAAACCCACCAAGCTACGAAGAAGAAGAAGATGGAGAGTCACAGCTGTATTCTGAGAGAAACTGGGACTGACAGACAGCAGCAAATTGGGAATTTGGACGAGTGGGATGGAAATAGAAATCAGGACGTGAGGTCGATGTTAGTAAAAAAGTCTGACAGCTGCATGGGGATAAAAAGGGATAAAAATGTAGCCTCGGTTCTGATGATCCTGAGCTCATCACCACATGCTGTTTAAAAATACATCTTTTGCTCAGTTCAGGTTTAAATCTTCAATTCATCATGAAATAAAAAAGCAATAATGCCAAAACGCACCACTGCTTTGAGCTCTTTCATTAGCTTCTGCTGTGAGGTTCTCTCGAGAACCTGGAAGAGCAACGCATATGAGAAGTTTGTAGCCAGGTTGTTCTGAAGCAGCAGTTCTGAGGGAAGTGCTTCAGGATTACAGGTTTCTTTCATTTCCATAGTAAGGCGAGTTGTCATGACTGAACCCGAGCTGTTTAGGGGTAAAAACTGAATTTGAAAGTTTTCCATGGCTGCTTTTTGTTGTTGTAATTACTCCTGGAGATCATTAGTTTCTCAGGTGACGGAGACGATGGAAAAAGACACTGCCTTTAGTATCAGTGTCCAGGACCTTCAGCATGACTCTCTGTCTGAGTGCTGCTTTGTTGTGTGAGTGAGAGCTCAGCTCCACAGAATGAGATACTATAATTCCCTCTCTCCTGTCTTCCAGCGTAACCATAACAACTGGAACGGAGAATGGAAATGTGGTAGGCGAAGCTCTCGTGCGCTCTCTCTCAAAGCCAACTGCAAAACTTTTACTGCACCTTACACACACATCACATGCAACAGTAGATGTTTCTCAGTTCCAACATACCAAGACATTCAAGGTGTTTTTCTCTAATAGGCTTTGTGTTTGAAAATCTCACAGTCTCCAACAATTGAAGCCTTCATCTTCACCTCGTTCTCCAGCAATGATGATAGTTGAGCTTCCATCATCCTCCTTCTCCCACCTCCTGTATCTGCAGGACTGAGCCTCCTGATCAGTTTGTCCAGTCTGTTCCTGTCTGCTGCACCAGCAGATCACTCCATAGAAGATGTCTAAGCCACCACAAAGTCCAAAAGATTCTCCAGTAGTGCTGTACTCAAAACACCTTAATCTTCTGTCCGGTCCTGATTGCTGTTCAGATGAACTCCCAGGTATTTGTGAGTCCACTCTCTCAATGTCCTTTCCCTGAATGTTCACTGGTGTGTTAGTGCCACTAGTTCTTCGGTTTTTCCACGCATTTATCTGGAGGCAGCTCTGTTGGCACCAGTCCACAAAGTCCTAGATCAGATCTCCGTACTGCCTGTCATCATCATCTGTGATCAGGCCGACGATTGTGGAGTCATCAGAGAACTTCTGCAGGTGACAGGTTCCTGAGCTGAACATGAAGTCACCAGGACGGTTCGCTGCGGAGCTCCGGTTCGCTGCGGGGCTCCGGTGATGCAGACAACCATGTCAGACTCTCAGTCACAAGTCCTCACACACTGTGGTCGGTTTGTGCAGTAATCCAGTATCCAGACGATGGACCACCACCATGTACACCAGCTTATCCCTCTGAAGCGTAGGTTGGATGGTGTTAAAAGCACTAGAGAAGTCAAAAGATATGACTCTGACTGTGCTCCAGCCTTTTCCAGGGGTGAAAGAGCCCTGTTAAGAAGGAAGATGAAGGCATCTCCCACTCCAATGGCGCCGCCCGAGTGGCCGCCTGGTGCAGCAGCTCCCGTTTACATTTAAAGCTTTTTTTGTTTTTGTATTATTTTTGTATTTTAGTTCGGGTTTTTCTTTTCGAGTCTGTGTGTGTGTGTGTGTGTGTGTGTGTGTGTGTGTGTGTGTGTGTGTGTGTGTATGTGTGTGAGAACTGCTGTATAGATTTCGAAGTTGCTGAGTTTGTTCTGCTTTTTCTACTCTTTTGGACTTGTGA
>NC_060893.1:600192-602692 GCF_014805685.1 Silurus meridionalis
AAGACACGTAGCGGGATACGCATGCGCGATAACAACGACCGCCGTGAACCAACATATACCAACAATAACGGACAGTGAGTGTGGAAGTTTAAATAGGAGCTGGTGATGATGATAAACGAGCACCATATGTGCGCGATTGAAGCCGGAGCTTCAGAAAGCGGCGAGAAAGTACCTGACACGCTGAAGGGGCGAAGGGGCGTGGCAGGTGGATTCCTGACAGATAAACATGTACTGTATGTATTTTATAGCATGACTTCATCAAACAAATCACGGCAACGCTGTTGTGTAAAAAACCCTTCAAAAACACGTGCATGCACATTCTCATTTATTAACGCACATCATGTACATAAAGAAATTTCAAGCACGTTAATATATTGCCGCCATTTTGATTTTCGTTTATCTCGATCATCGGTTACCTCGATGCTTTTTGGCGACCCCCTAGGACATCGACATAACCGGGTTCCACTGTAGTTTGCCTGAGCAGAGTTTAATAGAAAAAAAGGTGTGATGACACAAACTATTAGCTGATCATAAACTAGTGTTTGCTTGTGTCACATAATCATAATCGTGTCACAGACGTCACGGTTTTAATCCTCTGCCAAAATCTGCTGTGCGATGGAAGAGACCTGAACTACACACTACACACAGTCGCACTAATAATAATAATAATAAACACAAGTCACTTTTTCACCCACATTGAGTAAAAGTTACTAGAATAGTTTAGAGCAAAACAAAAAACAAAAGTAGGGTGTTTATGCTCATTCACCAGAACATCATCCATCAGCGGCTTCATGGAACATTCCGGCTTCACTCTGAGATCTTCATATGGATCACAAGTGCTTTTCAAAAGCAACAAGATTGAAGGTAAATGGGATGTATGCCCTTTTCTTACAATGTTATGCCATGCACAAAAACCCTCCCTGCCCCACCCCACGCCACCTCTCCCTGCCCCACATTTCCCCGTGTCACCCCTCCCTGCCCCACAGCGCCTGCACCGCCCGCCTCACACCTTACCGCCCTGCCCCTCACCACCCCACCCTGCCCCTCACCACTCCACCCTGACCCTCACCACTCCACCCTGACCCTCACCACCCCACCCTGCTCCAACCCCTCAACACCCCACCCTGCTCCTCACCACACCGCCCTGCCCCACCCCACGCCACCTCTCCCTGCCCCACATTTCCCGTGTCACCCCTCCCTGCCCCACAGCACCCTGCACCGCCTGCTCACACCTTACCGCCCTGCCCCTCACCACCCCACCCTGCCCCTCACCACTCCACCCTGACCCTCACCACTCCACCCTGACCTCACCACCCCACCCTGCTCCAACCCCTCAACACCCCACCCTGCCCCTCACCACCCCACCCTGCTCCAACCCCTCAACACCCCACCCTGCTCCTCACCACACCGCCCTGCCCCTCACCACCCCACCCTGCCCCTCACCACTCCACCCTGACCCTCACCACTCCACCCTGACCTCACCACCCCACCCTGCTCCAACCCCTCAACACCCCACCCTGCTCCTCACCACACCGCCCTGCCCCACCCCTCATCTTGCCCTGCCCCACACTGCCCCACCCCAGAAGGCCAAAATGTTTGCATGTTCTTACTGCTGGTAACGTAGCCTCTGTCTTCTTCCTGGAGAACTCGACTCTCTCTGGCATCCTGTCATTTTCCTTCCTTTTAATCCTCATGATAATTACAGAAACAAGATTGAAAGTACTTCATTATTTAATTACTCAATCAACCACATCCAGGAGGCTCCGAAAAATCCACATTAATGAAATCTGTAATTCCCAGAACTCTTCAGTAAGTAATGAATAATGACATAAATCGAAAATATTAATTATGAACTAATATCCTGAGTACACAAGTCAAACACGATAACGCTACACAGAACCGCATCATTCAACCAGATCATTCTTCAAAATTTTACAAAATTCACTCCTCAGGGGAGCTGTCGAACCAAATTCACTAGCCAATGAGAGTAAAGCCATGTTAAGCCCCGCCCCTTGAGACGTGCATGCCAACAGATGGTGAATGTAAACGGATTACGGAGTATCGAGCATCGCGTTTACTGTCAGTTTCCGAGCGTTTAGAGTATCGCTAGGGGCGTGGCCAAACGCCAGTGTGTGGATGGAAGGCGGGGCCAATGGGAGCGAGTGGGAAGGAGCACAATCCTGATCGTGCACTGAGTAATGAGGGTAATAAGAGAGAAAGAAAGAAAGAAAGAAAGAAAGAAAGAAAGAAAGAAAGAAAGAAAGAAAGAAAGAGAAAAAGAAAGAGAAACAGACAGACAGAAAAAGAAAAACAGACAGATAGACAGACAGAGAGAGACAGACAGAAAGACAGACAGAGAAAAGACAGGAAGACAGAGCTGTGGTTGTTTGTGCATTTAAAGAGAGATTGAAGTGACTGTAGAAAATAAGGCCAAGTTTGGCTTGAACCCGTGTCCTGCATCCTTCTGTTCCTCTCAGAGCAGAAACCTCTCCACAGTTAC
>NC_060893.1:607692-610192 GCF_014805685.1 Silurus meridionalis
TTGAATTGTGTTTATTGTGTGTGTTGCTTTAGTGATGATGTTCATTGTGACTGTATGAGATCCTGTGTGTGCTGCAGCTCTGATCTACTGCACTTCTTTATTATACTGAATTTCTGTATACGTGGCGTTTTAATGATGGGATTTAGAGGTGGATTGTCTCGGGGAGGAGACCACCGAAGCTCTAGGTGTGAAATGCAGGATACTGCTATGAAATACAACACAGTTTTTTGCAGACAAACAGCAACTAAATAGATGTAGAGGAGAGAAGCTGGACTTGTGGTACTGGATGCTGAGTGAGTGTTAAATGAAGCGCACAGAGCAGAAGTCTTCACTACAGTCTGCTGAAAAGCATTAATCTCTCTGTTAATGTAACCATCTGTGTTCCTCATGATGTGCACTTTTACAGAAAAGTACCAACTAATGAGTAATGACAAGAAAAAAAACATTGTATAATGATCCATGTATAATTTTGCAGCATTTCCATTATTACAATGTGGTAAATACAAGTTATGACCAAAAAAGCATTTGCTCTATTGGATATGTGTGTGTGTGTGTGTGTGTGTGTGTGTGTGTGTGTGTGTGTGTGTGGCACTAGTAAGCAGCTAATATAAACTGTGCTGAAAACCACCGGCCTAGTTACTATGGAAACCCCAAACACACACACCCTTAAAATGCTTTTATCTTCGCTAATTTCCCAGAAATGTAACCGATCCCTGTTTTACTGTCTCCATTCTTCCACCAGTTTTGTAAACGCAGTCGTCTTTTGTCTGGTACATGCAAGCAACGTTAAAATGTCTCGTCTCTCACTAGTCTCCCAGTTCTATCATACAGCTTTAAAATAATTAACATTGTATGTCTTTATTGTAGCAAACTATCAAAGAAACCAAGCAGAATCAACAGCTACAGACTGAAACTCTCGACAACAGCTACAGACAGAGAGACACTCAACAGCTGAAGACAGTGAAGCGCTCTACAACAGCTGAAAACAGAGAGACGCTCTCCAACAGCTACAGACAGAGAGAGACGCTTAACAATAGCTACAAAGAGACGCTCTACAACAGCTACAGACAGAGAGACGCTCTACAACAGCTACAAAGAGACACTCTACAACAGCTACAGACAGAGAGACGCTCTACAACAGCTACAAAGAGACGCTCTACAACAGCTACAGACAGAGAGACGCTCTACAACAGCTACAAAGAGACGCTCTACAACAGCTACAGACAGAGAGACGCTCTACAACAGCTACAGACAGAGAGACGCTCTACAACAGCTACAGACAGAGACGCTCTACAATAGCTACAAAGAGACGCTCTACAACAGCTACAGACAGAGAGACGCTCTCCAACAGCTACAGACAGAGAGACGCTCTACAACAGCTACAGACAGAGAGACGCTTAACAATAGCTACAAAGAGACGCTCTCCAACAGCTACAGACAGAGAGACGCTCTCCAACAGCTACAGACAGAGAGACGCTCTACAACAGCTACAGACAGAGAGACGCTCTACAACAGCTACAGACAGAGAGAGACGCTTAACAATAGCTACAGACAGAGAGACGCTCTCCAACAGCTACAGACAGAGAGACGCTTAACAATAGCTACAAAGAGACGCTCTACAACAGCTACAGGCAGAGAGACGTTTTACAACAGCTGAAAACAGAGAGACGCTCTACAACAGTTACAGACAGAAAGACGCTTAACAACAGCTACAGACAGAGAGACGCTCTACAACAGCTACAAAGAGATGCTCTACAACAGCTACAAAGAGACGCTCTACAACAGCTACAAAGAGACGCTCTACAACAGCTACAAAGAGACGCTCTACAACAGCTACAGACAGAGAGATGCTCTACAACAGCTATAGTTAGAGAGACGCTCTACAACAGCTCTACAGGGATGCTCTACAAAAGGTAGCCAGAGAAACGTTTTCTACAACAGCTACAGACAGCGAGACACTCTACGAAAGCTACAGAGAGACGCTCTGCAACAGCTGCAGACGGAGAGACGCTCTGCAACAGCTGCAGACGGAGAGACGCTCTGCAACAGCTGCAGACGGAGAGACACTCTACAAAAGGTAGACAGAGAGATGCTCTACGACAGCTACAGACAGACGTTCTACAACTGCTACAGACAAAGAGACGCTGTTCAACAGCTACAGACAGAAAGATGCTCTACAAAAGTTAGACAGAGAGACGCTCTACAACAGCTGGAGAGACACTACAAAAGCTACAGAGAGACGCTCTACAACAGCTGGACAAAGAGACACTCCAACAGCTACAAACGGAGAGACGCTCTACAACAACTGAATCTGACTTCTATTTCTTCTCATCCCGCCAATGAAATCTTTCTAAAAAAAATGTAAATAAATAAATACAAATCAACATGTAATGAGCTCAGCGCCGCTCGGCGTAAAACTAATTACTGGGAACTGAAGCGTCTCGGAAGCCGGCAAGGCGGTGTAGGCAAAAAATGTAATCAGGTTTGCGTGCGATTCGTC